>NC_056739.1:307367302-307497996 GCF_019279795.1 Protopterus annectens
TAATTAGTGTTTTAAAATTTGATCTGATGTTAATCTTCTCTCCATTCATCACTGATGGGTTTAGTTCTGAGCCCTCAGAACCACGTCAGCCTTTTTACCAAGCTCATGCCAGCCAAAAAACTCTTGAGCTAAGTGTCTATCCAGAATGCCCTTCTCCCTGTTACCCCAGATCTCATTTGCCGCATAGCCGCGTTTCAGCTGAGATCTCAGCTAAGTGAAACTTTTATGATATTTGTGTGAAAACTTTTGGATATCTTCATATTTTATTAAGCGATTAGTTTTTTTTTTTTTTTTAGTATCTTTTCTTCTGTCTGACTTTGTTTTTTCCCCCTTTACCCGTAGTTACCGTTGGTATACTTTCAAGTACCATTGTTGGTACGGCCTTCCTCCCTTACCCTTGTGGTATTTCTTCAATACCATAGTTGGTATTGTTTAACCTATTAGCTGTCTTTTATTCAGGTGTTTCCTTTCTGTGTCATACCAGTGTATTGTTATATTTGTGACTTTTTTGAATGGAGTTGACTTTGATTATAGTTGGATTATACATTTGGCCTGTGATGCTAATCTATCAAGATGTCAGAGAAAAAGGGTACTTCAGGTTTTAAGCATTGTATTTCATGTAAGGTCAAGTTACCCAACAGTGATTTTCATGACTGTGTATACTGTTTGGGAGTGTCCCACCTTTCGGTTCAACCTCCATGTGACATTTGTCAGAGTTTCAGTCAATGCACTCTCAATGAGCGCAGAAATAAACTCATTCTGAAAGGGTTACTCCAGTCTCCCTTCTCAGAGGCCATTGCTGTGATGGAGGGCTCAACCCCTCCTTCTAAGGACAAAACGAGATCCCATTCTGTTCATTCTTCACCATCGGGTGATGACAGCAAGCCTGGGAAATCAAAGGTCCCAAAGTTATCTTTGGAGCATAAATCAGCCCCCTCGGCTCCATCTTCTTTGGCTCTAACCATCTCAACACCATCAATACCAGCTCCCGTTTCGACACTGGTCCTGCCTCCGGCACCGATCATAGACCTTACTATGCCTATTTCAATTTCAGCACCTGTGACCACTTCAGCTCAGGGCACACCTTCGACTACATCATTAGTTTCCATTTTGGAACTGACCATTTCAGCTCAGAATGCCACTTTGGCACCAAGCATTGTACCGACCTCACTGGATTTGACCCCTTTACTTTCGGTCTCAAAACTAGAGACTTCAGTGCTGGCAGACCTTGCACCATGGGCCCGATACTCCCCTGCCGTAGATCCATTTCTGGGCCAAGCATATAGCCCTTTCATTGAACGTCCTGGCTCCCCGTCTGGAGTATCCACTAGATGCACCAGGAGCCTTTCTGAACACGACGTGGTGTGCCTTTTAGACTAGCTGTTGTTAGCCAGGGGGATCCCCTCACATTCCAAGACCGATCCACCTGCAGGACTTGGGTTGCTTTATCCATGGACTCCGTCTTACACTCTTCCTCCTTTGACCACCTCGGTTCTGAAGCCTTCTGCTCTGACATCTTTCTTGGAAACCATCACCTCAGTGCCTACGGTGCATCTCATGCTGGCTCTAAGTTTCTCCGTTAGGTCTTTGGTTCCCGCTGAACTGGTCCTTCCTCAATCTGGGGATTGGGGGACGGCCATGTCAGCCCGGGGTATGGAGCCACCTCTCTCCTCGGTTCCATCCTCGGTGCCGATAACTGCATCCACGCCAATCCTGCTTGAGGCTCCATCGATGGGGGCGGGTTCGTCAGAGCGGGGTATGACCCCAGTCCCAAGGTTGTCTTTCTCGGTTCCTTTTTACAGTCTTTAATACCTTATCTCGTGTGACTGTTTTGAGAGTTTCTGACCCCTATTCTTCCCCCTAGGATTGTGCAGCCCTTTTAAATTAAAGGGCCGTAGTGCCCGTTTAATTTAGAAAACCTTTCCTCCCTGAGTGTGTGATAAAAAAAAAAAAAAGTTATATAACTCCTCTCTTCTTAATATCTTTTGTTAGTATTTAGTTATTGTTGCTGTCTAACTAGTTTATAGTTTTAGTTAGTATTTCTAAAGAAAAGGATAGAGAGCATAAGGAACATCACCCTTCTGGGTTTAAAATGTGCGATAGATGCTCACAAAAATGTCTCTGACAGTCACACCAGTTGCATGTACTGTTTAGGTGAAGCTCATTTGCAAGAGCCCTGTACCTTCTGCCATGTGTTTAGCACCAGGGTTTTGAATGAGAGGAAATGAAAACTTATTGATAGGGGTCTTATGACCACAGCTGGAACTCGGTCAGGCAGCTACAAAGTCTTCAAACAAAAATCTTCGGCCCCAGCTTCGGAGCCGTTGAAAAGACCAAAGCATCGGAACCAAGGAGTTCTGGCTCCGATTCAGCTTCTTCCACATCGGTACCGTCGGTTTCCTCAGTGCCGAGGGAAACTTCAGTACCAAAAATTTTACCTGATATTGAAGTTGTGTCACCTACCTTGAGATCTCCTATTTTGGAGAGGAGGAGATCTCCTGTCTCCACCAGATCCTCCAGGACACTATCAGATGAAGACATCGAGCGGGTGGTGAAGAGGTTGCTTTCAGATCCAGCTCTGGCAAGAAAATTGGCTCCTCCGGACCCCAAGGCTTCGGAGCCGACTCCCTTACCTGCCACTGTTTCTCCTCTGACTGCTTCACTCTCGGAGCCTACTACTTCAGGTTCTTCAGTCTTGGACCCATCGGTTCCAGGGATCCAACCCGCTTCCTCAGAACTGATTACTCTATCCTCAGTGGCTCAGTCTGGAGCCGAGGGATCTGAGAGCTGACGCTCTTGAGTTGACTCCGAGGGGGACAGTCACCCTGGCTTTTCTTCAGAACAGACCCTCCCTCTCGGTGCCTTGGCCCGACTCAGCTCGGCTCCCACTTCTGCTTCTGAGCCTTTCCCCCTTGCTAGGAGTCGACCATCCATCTTCTCGGAGCAGAGGTCTTCAGAGCGGGGAGGAAAGGCTTTTGAAGCTATAGAGGCTTTATCTTCTGCTAAAGCCATACCTTTGGAACCTGCATCCCACCAGCAGAAGGTAGCAGCCTCTTCCCCCCTGCCAGCCCCACAGCATAGGGAACCAAAGGCCCAGGCAGCCCCCATTGGAGGTGCCCCCTCTTCAGAGACCTCCCCAGATTACCCCACTGGAGAGCTCCCTCGGAAGAGACTGTGTAAGAGAAAGCATGTTGACTCACCTGAGTCTGTCACTTCTGACACTGATTTTAGAGGAATCAGAAGGGTCCCCTAGATCCCCGTCTGAGGATGTCTCCTTTTCTGACATCCTAGAAATCCTTAGACAGAGGGGTGATTGGAAGACCTCTAACCCTACTGAGGATGAATCAGTGTCTCTTGAGGCCTTCGGTTCCCAACCTTCCACCTCCTGGGTGACACCACCTTATGACCAACTCTTGGGGGTCATATCGCGGAAAGCCTGGACCTCCCCAGACTCAGTGGAGCCCGTCCCGAGGAGGCCAAATAAATTTATGACAGCACCTGAGCATAAGACTTTCCTTAACACAGGAGTTCCCATTGATGCTTTGGTGGTAGCAGCAGCCACGAAGAAGGAGTTATCCAAAACATCTAATATCCATCCTCCTAACAAGGAGTCCAGGACGATGGATAGTTATGGGAAGCATACCTTCTCTTCAGCAGCATTTACATTAAGATTGCTGAGTTACCTTACCCATTTTACTTATCTTCAGAGGGATCTCCTGAAGGAATTAGGAGATACCCTCCAGGATTCAGTAGCTCTGGGTTCCATAGATAAGGTTTCTGCGCAGCTCTCCACCCTTACATCAGTAGCTAACTCCTCCATGAGGCTGATATCGTATGTGGCAGATGGAGTGAGTAGGGCAGCCGCAGCAGGAATATCCCTCAGGAGTCATTCTTGGATGCGTCTTTCTAATTTCACGGAATCCTTCAAGTCTTCCTTCACTAACTTCCCCTTTGATGGTTCACCTCTTTTTGGACCCCAGGTGAAAGAGACTTTGACCAGGTGCGAGCAGAAAGGGAAAACCTTATCTGCTGTCAGAGTCCGTCTTTCCCTCCTGTCTAGACCCTATCCCAAGGGTAATATGGGAGGGAAAATGTGGTTCTGTAAATCCAAAAAAGGTTTCCCTCAGGCACAAGGTCAACCCTCCCCTAGAGGCAGAGGGGGAAGATAGAATGGAAGATGCCACCTTTGCGACAGAGGAGGTCTGCAGCATCAGGGAGACAGAAAAACCTTTTCTGATCGCCCCTTTCATCGTCCCTGAGGGGTTGCCCGACTGTCCATCTCTGGAGGCAGTCGGGGGTCATCTATCGCTCTACCCAAGCGCCTGGCTAACCATTTCACAAGGTCATTGGGTACACACCATAATATCCAGAAGTTATCTGATCCCCTTTGTTTCCAAACCTCCCAACAAACCAGGCTCTACCATATGTACCACCCATTCAATTAGACTGTGCAACATCAGAGGTCATCTCGTTGCTGCAAAAAAGAGTCATCCAAGAAGTCCCTGCAGAGCAAATAGGATCCAGAACTTACTCTCGATTCTTTTTAGTTCCGAAAAAGACAGGGGGCTGGAGATCAATTCTAGATCTCAGCAGGCTCAACAAGTCCGTAAAGAAATCGAAGTTCTGAATGATCACTCTGCAGCCGATATTTCCCTTTATTGGGAAAGACAACTGGATGTGCTCAATAGATCTCCAGGACTCGTACTACCACATCAAAATGGACAGGTGCTCCAGGAGACATTTATGCTTCCAGCTGGGAGCCAGTCACTTTCAGTTCAGAACACTGCCCTTTAGTCTCACTACAGCCCTCAGTGTGTTCACCAAATGCATGGCAGTGGTTACGGCTCATCTGAGACGTCAAGGATTCCAGGTGTTTCCGTACCTAGATGACTGGCTCCTCACTGCTACTACCAAGCATCAACTCATCAGAACCAGGGACGAGACTCTATCCTTGTGGCCAGTCTAGACATCACAGTCAACCTAAAAAAGTCAGCCTTATATCCTTCGCAGCACATTGTATTCTTAGGCTCAGAAATAAGCACAACCACCATGTCAGCAAGACTAACACCAGAAAGAGTAGAGTCTCTACATAGTCAAGTCAGAGCCTTGCTAAACAAGCAGAAAGTTTAGGCCAGGGTAGTCCTTCATGTCCTAGGAACTGTGGCTTCGTCCATCTTATTAGTTCCTCTAGCCCATCTACACATGAGGATAAATGGCTGTTATTTGCCCAATGGTCATTGCAAGACCATCCATTGTCTCATCATATTTTTATAACAAACACCTGCAAAAAGGATCTGACATGCTGATTGCACACAGAGCAACTCCTCTTAGGTCGTCTACATGTTCCTCCCAAAGAGAAAGCAGTTTTGACCATGGACGCTTCCCAGATAGGGTGTTTGGGGGGGGGGGGGTCATTATCTGGGAATGACAGTCCAAGGTACTTGGCAGAACCACGAGAACCACTTGCACATCAATGCTCTGGAGATGAGAGTGGTGCTGTATGCATTGCAAGCACTTCACCGCTCCCTTCCCACCGGGACAATTGTGATCCAGTCAGACAACATGTCTGTTGTGTGGTACATAAACAAGCAAGGGGGAACCATATCTTACTCGCTTTGCCAAGAGGCCTTAAGAGTTTGGAAATGGGCAAGGGACACTTTTCTGGTAGCAATGCACATCCCAGGGAAATCCAACATAATAGCAGACAAACTCAGCAGAGCAATTCTGATGCCTCACGAGTGATCCCTGAATCCAGAAGTTGCGAAAGAGATCTTTCACAAATGGGGCCAGCCTTGCTGCGGCCTATTCACCACTCACCTGAACACCAAATGCAGCAGCTACTTTGCCCTCATTCCCCATCAGGGGATGTCACCAAGGGATACTCTAGTCCACGATTGGTCCCCGGGACTTCTTTATGCCTTTCCACCTTTTCCTCTCATCCCAAAGGTAATACAGAAAGCAAAACAGTTGAGAAGTTCTCTGATCCTCATTGCTCCTTACTGGCCTCGACAAGTATGGTTTCCTTTCCTGTGGCCCTACCTTTTGGAGGAACCATGGATTCTGGGACCCATCTCCAGACTTCCTGATTCATCAATCAGGACAGTTCCATCCCTCCATCCACACTCTCAAATTGACAACTTGGCTGCTCCAGTTCCATGATTAGCCAAGTGTATTCCCCTATCACCTTCTGTCAAACACATTCTGATCCATCCCATAAGCCTTCCACTCAGAAACTATACTCCTACAAATGGAAAAGGGTTTCTTTTTGGGCTACAAACCAAGGCTTAGATCCATACATGGCTCCTATTTGAATCTATTTTATCCTTTCTAGTGTCAATTTTTCATGAAGAAGATGCAGCCGCTACAATCAGAGTTCAGTTAGCTGCCATTTCCAACTTCCATTTTGGCTTCAATGGAAATCCTATCATGTCACACTCCTTGTGCAAAACCTTCTTAAAAGTTGTTGTTCTTCTCAGGCCTCCAATCACACAGCCATTAGAACCCTGGGACTTAAACTTAGTCCTCTCATCTTTAATGTCTGCACCTTTTGAGCCCTCCTCTTCATCAGACCTGAAATTATTATCATGGAAAACACTATTCTTAGTAGCCATAACATCTGCTAGGAGAGTCTCAGAACTGCAAGCTCTTACTATTCGATCTCCTTACATTATTTTTTCACAAGGATAGAGTCTCACTCAGGATAAACCCTTCCTTTCTTCCTAAGGTATGCTCAGAGCACAGTCTCAGAACTGCAAGCTCTTACTATTCAATCTCCTTACATTATTTTTCACAAGGATAGAGTCTCACTCAGGACGAACCCTTCCTTTCTTCCTAAGGTATGCTCAAAGCACAATCTGAGCACCACTATTGAGCTACCAGTGTTTTTTCCGAACCACTCTAATAAATCTGAATATAGACTACACCAGTTAGACGTTCATAGAATTCTCAGATTTTATTTGCACAGGACTAAAGAATTCAGAAAATCAGATCAACTATTTGTCTTCTTTTCTGACAAGAATAAGGGCTTTCCTGTTTCCAAGGTTACTTTTTCAAAATGGCTTTTGGATTGCATTAAATTTGCTTATCAAACTGCTGGCAAACAATTAACCATCAAAGTCAAAGGCCATTCTACTAGAGCTGTATCTACTTCATGTGCCTTTAGATCTAGGCTCCCAATTGATACTATTTGCACAGCAGCTACTTGGACAAGACCACATACTTTTGTCACTCATTACAAATTGGATTTGGCCTCCCGGGACAGGTCATTCTTTGGGTCCACAGTGCTGAAGAGTCTATTCGCTTGAGCCACCCGGGATAAAGGTGCTAGGGACGCTGTCCCCGTCCATCAAGAATTACGGAGAGATAGGACTACATAACATAAAGAAGTTATGTACTTACCATAACATTCCATGTTTGTAGTCCATCTCGCCTACATTCTTGCATCCCTCCCTCCAACCCCCTTCCAGTCTCTGAAGGATTTGGTGGACTATACTGGTGCTGTCTGACCTAGATTTTAGTTGTTGTCCACCTGGCATGGATTACATTACAAATGTTTTGTCTGTATGTATACAGCTCTGATTTTTCATACATGTAATGTACTTATTGCTTCTTGCAAACAAGATTTGGGGAATTGCCGTGAGGCACCATGGGGATAGGGGTTTGCCTCAAGCCAGTAAAAGCTCTTGAGCTTTAGTATCGGCTGAGTCGGAGCTGAATATCGGCTCCGAACCCATCCAGCAAGAATGTAGGTGAGATGGACTACAAACATAGAATGTTATGGTAAGTACATAACTTTTTTTTCACTCCCTGAGCTACAGCTGTCACAGACCAGCCCCTCGGAACACCGGGCAGAGAAGTCACAGGACACCCCTGTTCAGGGTACCTGGTCTTCCAAGTCCTCCTCAGAGACCCCCACTGAGGACTCCCCTTGAAAGATTACATGCAAGAGGAAGCACATGGACTCACCTGAGGAGTCCTTAATGGAAGACACAGATTACGATGATGGTAAAGAGAGACATCCAGAAAATGTTAAAGCAGAGAGGTGACTGGAAGCCCTTCAACCCTTCGTCTGAGGAGTCCGTGTTTTTGCAGGCTTTTCATGCCCGGCCTTCTACCTCTTGGGTGACCCCGCCTGCCGACCAGCTCATCATGCAGTGCGCTTGGAAAAACCCTGATTCCATTGAGGTAATCCCTCGGAGACCAGACAAAATTTTTTCCCCTCCCGAGGAGACCCCGCATTGGTCCAAAGGGTTACCAGTTGATGCTATGGTAGTGGCGGCGGCCATGAAAAAGAACTTGGCTGAGGAAAGTCCCGCTGTCCACCTGCCCAACAGGGAGTTCCAGGCAATGGACATACTTAGGAAGAGTGTTTTTGCTTCAAGGACCTTTGCCATACAGTCCCTGAATTATTTGGCACAGTTTACAAGACTTTAGATGGACTTGATCTCCGAAATCTCTAGGACACTCGCAGGACAGTTGTCTGATGAGGTCAGGGGCAAAGTGACCTCGCAGCTCGCAACCCTGGAATCAATATCCAACTCATCTATGAGGTTGCTGTCACATGCAACCGAAGGGGTGGCTAGAGCAGCGGGTTTGGGCATTGTTATGAGGCATCATGCCTGGATGCACATTTGTGACCTCGTGGACCCCTTCAAGTCTTCCTTTCTGAATGCTCCCATCAAAGCTTCATCCCTTTTTGGCTCCAAAGTGAGGGACATGCTAGCCAGGTGCGAGCAAGATGGAAAGACTTTGTCTGCCGTAGGCCTATGGTTTTCCAACCCTCAACGTACCTTCTCCAGGAATCAGAGGAGTGGAAAGATGTGACATAAGAAATCTCAGGGTCTCTTCCATGCCGCACGCAATGATGATACTCCCAGAGGTAGAGGGGGTAACAATTCCGGAACACACCCCTATAGAGGCAGAGGGGGTCCTTATAATCAGGGCTCCAGGAATTCCTTCTCTGGACGGCCTTATCAGTGCTCCTGAGGAGCAGCCCAATTGCTTACCTCTGGAAGCAGTCGGGGGTAATTTCTTTCTCCACCAAGCTGTCTGGCAATCCATCAACACTGATCGTTTGGTGCAGAGCATTATCACCAGAGGTTACACCATTCCCCTTTCTTGTCAGCTAAATTTCCCAAGAAAACTTCCCGACGTTCCACCCAGTCAAAGGGAAGAAGCAGCTTCAGAGATTATAAAGCTGTCTCCAAAAAGTCATCCAGCCAGTCCCACCAAACCAGTGCAGATCCGGATTTTACTCAAGATTCTTTTTGATGCCAAAAAACACAGGGGACTGGAGACCCATTTTGGAACTTAACAGCTTAAACAAGTCTGTCACCCAAACCAAATTCCGGATGGTCACGGTTCAGTCCATTCTCCCCTTTTTAGGCGAAGGTGATTGGATGTGCTCTATACATCTCTGGGATGCGTATTACCACATCAAGATGGACAAATGCTCCAGGAGTCTGCTTCGCTTCTGGCTAGGTGCCAGTCATTATCAATTCCATGCCCTGCCATTTGGTCTCTTTACAGCCCCCAGTGTTCATGAAATGCAAGGCAATGGTAACAGCTCACTTGAAACTAAAAGGATTTCAGGTGTTTCCATATCTGGACGACTGGCTCCTTACCGCCCCCACCAGCATCTTCTGGTAACAGCACTACATTATACACTCTCTCTGGCAAAATTGTTGGAAATAATGATACATTGGGAGAAATCAAACCTTGTTCATACACAACAAATAGAGTTCACTGGAGAAGTGCCCAATACTCAGTCCTGTCTGGTATCACTCCCAATTCACAGACTGCATCAATTGAGGTTTCCACTCCGGGTGATACTCTCACAAACAACAGTTTCTGCAAGGGAAGTTCTTCAGGCCCTAGGTTCTATGACAGCATCAATCCCAATAGTGCCTCTAGCAAAGCTACACGTGGATTCTGCAATGGCTCCTTCTGTGTCAATGGTTTCCAAACTATCACCCCTCAGTTACCAGATTTGAATAACCAACTCTTGCAAACAGGACCTGCTTTGGTGGATGAGGCCAGATGTAGAACTTTGGAGTTGTCCATTTCAATCTCCTCAGCTCATAGCCATTGTGACCACAGATGCTTCCCTGATCAGGTGGGGGGCCATTTCCAGGGAAAGACTGCCCAAGGCACATGGTCCACCTGCATATCAATGTTCTGGAACTGAGACATGTACTGTTAGCATTGCAGGCCTTCCATTCGGCTTGCCCTTCTGGGACAATTGCAGTTCAATCAGACAATATGTCAGTGGTCTGGCATATCAACAAGCAAGGAAAAATCAAGTCCTATCCTCTATGTCGAGAAGCCATGAGAATTTGGCAGTGGGTGATAGCTTCCAACTGCTTTCTAATAGCAACGCATATTCTGGGGAGCACCAACATGATTATGGGCAAGCTGAGCAGATGCATCCTCATGCCTCACGAGTGGTCCCTCAACCCCGAGGTGGTATCAGCAATCTTCAGCCACTGGGGCTAGCCCTGCTGCAATAATTTTGCCTCCCCATCAAATACCAAGTGCAGCAGCTATTTTGCCCTACTTCCCCCGGAGGGAGAGTCACTGAGGGATGCTCTGATCCATGATTGGCCCACAGGACTTCTTTATGCTTATCCCCCCTCCCCCTGATCCCACAATTTCTAAAGAAAGCTCTTTGGTTGAGATGCAAGGTGATCCTCATAGCACCATTCTGGCCTCGACAAGTTTGGTTCCTCTTCCTTTGGCCTCACCTAGATTACCCACCATGGATTCTGGACCCTCTATCAGATCTGATTACTCACCCCCAAGGGTTGAGCCACCAAATCTGTTCAGTCTCAAGCTGACAGCTTGGTTTCTCCACTTCCACTAGTAGCCAGTCAAGCTAATCTCTCCTTGCCTGTTCGAGACATCATTCTGGCCTCTCAAACTATCCACCAGAAGACTATACCAGGATAAATGGAAAGATTTTCCATTTGGTCCAAGGATAACATGCTAGACCCGTATTCGGCTCCAGTTACTGTAGTGCTTCAATACTTGGCTAGGTTTTTTGATAATGGAGCCTCTGCCTCTACCGTATGAGTACGTCTAGTGGCAATTTCCACTTTCCACAATGGTATAGATGGCACCTCATCTCTCTGCGCATTTGCAAGGCTTTCCTCAAGGGGACTTCTCATATCAGGCCTTCTGTCAGACAGTCCGTGGAACCATGGAACCTCACTCTAGTCCTTCATTCTTTGACTCAGAAACCTTTTGAACCTGCTGCAAAGTGAAACCTAAAGTTTTTGTCTTGGAAATCCTTGTTTTTGGTAGTCATCACATCTGCCAGAAGAGTCTCGGAGCTGCAGGCATTGTGTATCAAGAGGCCCTATGTGGTCTTTCATAAAGACAGAGTATCACTTCAGATGAATCCATCCTTTTTCCCCAGAGTTGTTTCTGAATTCTCTATAAACCAGACCATTGACCTGCCAGTGGTCTTTCCAAATTTTACCAATAGAGGAGAGTACTGCCTTCACTCTTTAGACGTACATAGACAATTGAGATTTTATCCAGACAGGATCAAACCTATCCTTAAATCTGAACAGCTTTTCATCTCCTCTTCTGG
This sequence comes from Protopterus annectens, assembly GCF_019279795.1. Classification (NCBI taxonomy): domain Eukaryota; kingdom Metazoa; phylum Chordata; order Ceratodontiformes; family Protopteridae; genus Protopterus; species Protopterus annectens. Next base: position 307,378,896 of record NC_056739.1, read on the forward strand.
GCCCAGAATAGGAGAGGCTGTTTCCAAAGTTACTTTATCAAAATGGCTATGGGACTGCATACGTTTCATCTATTCCCTCAGTAATGAACCTATGCCAAAAGTTAAAGCTCACTCCACTAGATCTATGGCAACATCGGTAGCTTTCCATTTCAGGGCTTCCATGGATGACATTTGTGCAGCAGCTACTTGTCATACCTTTATCAATCATTACAAATTGGACCTGGTCTCCAGAGGGAGAGCTGCCTTCGGCTCACTGGTACTCAGGAATGCTCTTCCATAAGGGCCACCCATGGACATCAAGGTAGCTTGGGATTCTGTCCCATCAGTGATGAATGGAAAGAAGATGAACAACATCAGATATTACCATAACATTCCATCTGTGTTGTTCATCTTCTTTCATTCATCACTTTCCACCCTCCTTCCCCCTCCAAAGGCTCCTGGGGGATGCTTTGGGACTTAAGTGGTGCCCCACGGTAGTTGTGCAGAAGTGGCCCCGGCTTTATTTTTTTCTACCAAACTTGATCAGAGGTAATAGGGAGAAGGGCATTCTGGGTAGAGACTTAGCTCGAGAGTTTTTTGGCTGGCGCAAGCTTGGTAAAAAGGCTGACTCGGTTCTGAGGGCTCAGAACCGAACCCATCAGTGATGGATGAAAGAAGATGAACACAGATGGAACATTATGGTAAGACATAACTTTTTTTTTTTTAAATTTTACAGCCACGTGAATTTTTTCCAAGGAAAAAATTCGAGGACGTGGCCATTCTCGGTTTACAGCGTTTGCTGTATACGTCAATTATTATGTGTTCGAAAGAGATTCTTCAATGACATAATATAGACCCGTCCTTTGCACTGTAGAGAAGGACTGGCAATTCCGTAATGTTTTTTGTTTTTTTATTGGGCAGCTCACTGAAAAATGCAATGATCGCAAGATACTTCACTAGAAGCCTGGATACTATGATTATATACATCTGTGCTATGGCTACTCCTTGCTTTACATCGTTAGTAAGCATTACTATTAAATTAGACTCCACCTTTGGTACTTCTGTTCTCAGCTCTCTATTTCTTTAGCTTTTTGGCTGTTGTATGCCTGCTTTTACATTGTTGTTATTTACTACTTGAGATTCATCTTTTGCAAACCCATCAAGGAAGGTCCTCAAATACTACAATATAACATGTTCTTATTATATTAGTTGGTTATGGATACTGTTTTTCTCTCTTACCCCTGCACATGCCCTCTATCAACAAACTGGACAAATACATACTTGTTTAACTACCCCCTTGATTTGAGGGACTACACTTGCTCAGTGGTTTGAGATGAGCTGGCAAACTTAGAGGCTAGATGCGCTCTTACAGTACTACATAATGTTACAATATGTGCTGGTGTAGGACACTTGTATGCAAAAGGGAAATTGTCAGAGAAAAAGGTTGAACTGGAACAGGTGAGAAGGTGGAACACAATCACAGACTCCTCAAAGGGTGGCTCACTGAAATTAATAAAGTAAACTGTCAGTTAACTGGAACCCATGGGGATTGGTAGATGCCGGATAAGTGTAGTTTCCGGTTGCTTGAGAGTTACAAATCTCAGGTGGTTCCACATTGAACAGAAGAGGCTCTGCAGTGCAATTTTTGATTGGCTCATATGCTGGTATACAAGCCATTCAAAAATCGCAAAGCGGAGCCACTTCTGTTTAATATAGAATACCAGGCAGTTCTGCACGAAAGATCTTAGTGTGAAAGACCTGTTTTTTTGGTCTTCACTTATAGTCCCTGGATTTTGGAGGTTGCTTTGGAGTCCCAGTTGCTTGAGTTCTGGTTAATGGAGAGTCTACTGTACATGAAGATCATATCAGTTATATCTTTTCCACTGGTTTGCAGTTTGGATGGGCATGCCATGGTTCCATTATTATTCTCAATGAAGTGCAAACATTCTTATTTTCCTGTACTACAGCAATCAACACTGTTACAAGATTAATCCAGTGATTTAACATGCAAGCAGAAATGTTTAAGACTGTGGTTAGAACTTGTGAACACAAGTGGGCCAGTACAGAGTGGTGCAGGTAGCTCAAGGCTAGTCAACAGTAGACATAGGGATGGGGTAAAGAGAATTTTTTGCTGTATGGTTTGGGGGCGGGGGGTGATAAGTATGTCACATATCTACACCTGTCTAAAGTGGAAAGATGACACAGAATGAATACTTCAGTCTGCTGCAATGTAAACTTCATTACAAGTGGTACTATCTGGAAAAAGATATGCATCTAAAACAGAGTATTTTTTAAAGTGCTTGATAAGTACAGTCAAATGTTATCCAGACTTGTATGCTACCCACTTGATTAGAGTACATAGACTGAAAACTGCAATTGCATCATAAATACAAAATGTCCATTACTTTTATTTACCTAAAACATAAAATGCTACAAAGTGGATGCATTCCTGCAGCAATACAACATATATGCAAACAAAAAAATTGAAACGGCAACAGCCACAGCTTTCAACTTACTAGAATGTTGAAACCACCCCTCTTAATGTGGAACAAACTGATAATGTATGGAACACTTCCAACTTCAACTAGAGGGCTGACAGTATGGTTAAAATGTTTTACTTTTTAGTTATAAAATGTTAATTTGAAGCAATATGCTTCAGCACTAAAATAATAAAAAAAAAAATTAGCACAATGTGTCATGGACCCCTTGTATGAAACTGCAAAGAAAGACAAGTTGTGTAAGAACTTAACATAACAGTAGATTGCTGTTACAATGTTCTTAACCAGTGGGTTATCACTGCTGATGTCTGACCAGGGTACCAAAGCTTCGCCTTCCCAGGATCGTACATCTGATGTTTCAGATTTCAAGTGTAAGGGAATATAGATTGACGTATGACCGTAATTCCTCAGACTGTCTCCAAGCCAGTGGCCTAAAGACCTCTTGAGAAAGAAGTCAGCTTGGCTGAGTGAAGCAGATAGGGGTAAGGAAGCCCCCTAATCTAGGGTGTTGTCCATAGGGTAGGAACACAGGGAGATGAGTTTTAATAGAAATAAGCATAGAGGGGAAAGAATACTGCAACTGTGATCAGTAGGACATCTACTGTTATGGTATGTTCTTACAGACCTGTACTGTCCTGACTGAAATTGCTGGTGCAGTATTGTTATGGGTGATTCCCAAAACTAAAGGAAATGTAAGGGTGGCTGGCTACTAATTAGCAGAATTATCCAAGATGCTAGAAAGGACGGACTGAGTGAAGGTAGCTCTAGACCTTGAAAAGGCATCAATTGTGTAGTGTTTATTGAAGCGGTGCACAGAAGACCAGGTATCAGCTTCCAATATAGCTCTGGTATCCACCCGTTTGTAAAAGGTCCCAGAGGATGCCACTGCCCTGGTAGTATGAGCTCAGACTTTTGAATGGATTTGGTTTTGTCCAGATAGAATGTTAGCTGTCTGTGACCATCTAGAGAATTTAAGAGGAAAGAGTATAGGGGCCTTTCCTCCTGATTCTTTGGGTTGGGAAAGTTTATGGGCTGGTTGAGAGATGGCTCATTCACTACTTTGGGCAAGAATGAAGAGTTAGCCTTCAGGGTCACCCTGCCCTTGTAAAAGATGAAAAAAGGAGGAATGGACATGGGTACCTGAAGATCTGAAACTCTCCTATTTGAAGTGAAAGCCAGCACAGGAATAGTTTTCTAGGTGGAGAATTTGAGATTCACTGATATTGCTGGTTCAAAGGGATGTAATGTAAGGAGGAGTTATGGGCTTCCTTGGTCTAAGATGCAGAACCCCTTTAAAGAATAGCTTGATCTCAGATCTATACTTAAGTGTGACAGGTAAACGGGCAGAGATCCCTGATAGGTAGGCTTTGATGGAAGAATAGGCCAGAGTATGCATGAGCTCACACAGATATTTCAATATGAAAGGTACCTCCTGTTGGAGCTCACACAGATATTTCAATATGGTTGGTACCTCTGATCTGTTAGGGTCCTGTACAGTCCTATGGCACTATAGTGAAAATCTTTTCTGTTTGTCTGGGTAGTATTTTCAACTGGCAGGTCTCCTGCTTCTTGGAGAATCTGAATTACATCCTCAGAGAAATTGTGGCTGTAAAGAATTAGTACCCTGTCATCCACGGGGAAGGTTCAAGGTTGACAGGTTAGTGTGTAGTAGGGACCCTTTTTGCTGTGTGAGATCATCCATTTGAAGTAGTAGCTTGTACAATATACCCCTGGCTAGATAAAAGTGAAGAAGGAACCATTGCTGTCTTGGGCCTTTAGAAGAACTCTTGGAATGAGAAAAGGCACAGAGGAATTTCCCCATCCACTGAAAAGAGAAAGAGCCCCTGAAGCAGAAGAGTGGGAGTTGTTTGCTGTTTTCTGAGGCAAGCAGGTCTATTGGAGGTGTGACCCAACATTGAAGGCTGTCTAGTAAAAATGGTTTGTTCAGAGCTCATTCATGCAGGTCCTCCAAGGTCCTGCTCAGTGCATCTGTGAACACCTGCCAACACATTGTTTTGTGATGGGATGCAAGTGGCTATCAGCAACATGGTTTTCTGAGTGGCAAGGTCTCAGGCTTTTTGTGCCAATCTGCACAGTTGATATGATATGGTTTCCCTCCTTGCTTATGTACCCGATGATAGTTGTGTTGTCTGTGAACACTCCTAGGGTGCCTAATTTCTAGGCATGAGAAAACACTTGAAAAGCTTGGATGAGGGCCCTCATCTCCATCAGTTTTGGATGCCACCTGCCCTGTACTTGGTGGGTCCCTGTCCAGGCATCTGTGTATGTTTCCTGAACTGGGGCTGGAAGAGTGAAGGAAAGTCCTGAACTGAGTGTCACCCGGTCCTGCCACCATAACATTTCCTTTCTAAGACAAAGTAATATAGGAATCACTGTGTCAAAAGGGTGAAAGTGTTGAGACCACACTGTTTTCAGGTCCCATTAGATTTTCCTCCTATGCAGTTTGGCTAGAGGGAGTATTGAGATAGCAGTTGCCATAAACCCTAGATTCCTGGCTGAAGCTGTGCTTTTTTCTTCCTGAGGCAGATAGGCCTGCATCTTTTTTTGCATCCAGCCTGCAGCCCAGGAAAACGAAGTCTTGACATTTCTGCAGGGAGGACTTCTTAAAGTTGGCTAGGGACCCCAACCGAGAAAGGAGGTTGAGAATAAACTGGAGGTGCTGCAGGAAAAATAGGTGGTGTAGTAACATAGATCAACAGATTGTCTAAGCAGGGAAAAATCAGGATTCTCTTGTCTTGACAGAAAGCAGTCACTGTTGAGACATTTTATGAAAACTCTTGGGGCTGTGAGGAGCCCAAAAAACAAAGCAGTAAACTGAAAGTGAGATGAACCAGAACACAACCTGAAGAATCTCCTTTAAAGTTTGGCACTTTTAAGAAGGTGTTTAGTAGGAAAAGATCCAGTATGAGTCTCATTGCCCTTTATTTACTGACACTAGGAGTCTGGAGTAAAACCCCTTCCCCATCAGTTCTTTGAGGACTGGTTTAATTGTACCTTGTGCTTGTAATTGTTGAGGAATGGGTGGATGTAGGTGAATCTGGTTGTGGGGAGGGGAGGTATGCCATTTAATGGTGGAATCTCCATCTGTGATGTGGCATAGCCCTTTTATGATGGTAAGAACTCATGAGTCAGTGGTAATCTTTTTCCATATGGCAAAAGATTGGGTGAGTGCTGCAGGGCATGGCTGAGGGGCAGGGGAAAAAGTCTGTAGGTAGTAACAGATTTTAAATCCCACTGTGTTTTTTTTCTGGGAATCTCCTCCTGGGAGTTTTTACAAGAGCTAGGATCCCTCTTTTTCTTAGACAGTGGGTTTAGTAGGATAATTCAGCTTGGTACTTAAATACAGAGGTTAACAGAAGCTGCCAGAAGTCCATGTTTTTCCCTGCTCCTGAATTATTTTGAAAAGGTTAGCTGCTTGTGGGTCAAACAAGAGGTTCTTAACTAAGACAGAATCCACAATGTTTGCTTTAAAGCCTTCAAGCAAGCATTGGTTGCTTCAATCTGAATACCCACAGATGACAGAGCCAGTGGCAGCTGCCCTGGATGAGCCCTGTATGCATCATAACTATACTTAATGCTGTGTCTGGCTACTTGGGTAGCCTAAGTAAGAACAGCATTTGCTATTTAGGGTTTGTTCCTTGTGGATCCACCACCACCTTGTGTAAGGAGCTGAGGATAGATCTCAAATACTTGGTCACCTGGGTTTGGTAATTCACCTTGAATGCCAAGTGGAGTAAATATAAACTTTGTTTCTATGCCTATCAATAGCCTTGCTATTCTTGGCAGAAGGAAGGGCACTGACATTCAGAAGGAGTTTTGAAGATTTATCAGAAGAAAGACCCTGCAGAGGGATCTGATGTAGAGTTTTTAAACAAAAACCTAAGATCATCAGGAACCTTATAAAACCCGTCTGGCGTTTTGGGGGAAGAAGGCTGCAAGTGTGGAGCAGCTGAAGTGAAATGAAAAGCATCGAAGAATGACTCAAGAATTGGATGAGGGTCTTGAGTGCCCATTTCCAAGAGATTATAATATTTTTCTGGACATCTGTGATCTGCCTAGACTACCACTCAGTGTTTCATCATGTTTAAAAATGTACTCCCTCCAAAAGAAGGGACTTGGCTGGGAGGGTGGATCTGAGTGGAGTAGGCCAGGGAATGATCAGAATCAGAACCCTTATCTTCAAGAGGAAGACGAAACCACAGCAGTCATTTGAGGAGGAGGTTGTTGGGGGGGGGGGGGTTGAGAAAAAAATAAAGTAGACTTCAGGGCCAAAATGGCCTTGAACACACACTAAGAAAAGCATCCATTCCCTCTCTCTAGAGGAAGGAAGAGGCGGAGAATTTACATGCTTAGTTTTTTCCTTTTCTTTTTTTGGTGTGACGTCTGCATGAACCAAATGCGGTGGTTCAGATCTCAGACATATCTTTATTACTTTACCTGGGATGTCTTCCCTAACTAGTGTCTGAGGGATGCCTTCTGGACCCTCTAAGATAATTTGTGGTTCACCTTTCTCTGTGGATTCAATTGTAAGGCCTTCTAATGCCATACCAGCCTCAAGTGGTGTCTTCACAGAGGGCAGCTGAGCTGGAGTCAGAAATAGTGTGGGTTATGAAACAGCTGGTGTGTTGAAATCAGAAGTTGAGTCTCGAAAAATGTTGAGTGAGGATAAAAGATGGAACAGTCGTGGGTACAAAAGATTGGCAAATAGAACAGATATTGTACTCGTGTTCCACTCCTAAGCAAAAAAAGGCATTGGGTATGAAAGTCTTTGTATGGGTTTTACCTGCTGCACTCACACTTACCCCTCCTAAGTGACATCTAGTACTGAAAAGGCAAGAGAGTTCTAAAACAAAAAATAATGGAATGTTCTCCTATGGGGCACTTGTATGATAATTCAGATTAACAGTATGGGAGGCAAGGTAGTCTGAGGAATTATGCTTGTACAGCCACCTGCATGTCCCTACCCTTGCAAGACAAGGTCATATGTCAGACATATGATCCTGGAAAGGGAAATATTTAGTACCCTGGCCAGACTACAGCAGTGATAACCCACTGGTTAAGAATACTCAGTAGCAGTGCTGGGGGGGGGGGCATGTGCCCCCTTGTGTGCCCAGTAACAAACTCACCCCAAACTGATTTTTGTAAACTGCACATTATTTCTCTAAATGCATCACCCACCCTCCCTCTGCTGAGCAGTTCTGGTTTTGCTCATAGGTATTTTTGAATCAGATGGAACAGTGAACAGAACAGTAGTAGCATGAACTGAATTGGCTGGAGCAGCTTCTCTAAATATCTGACGTCACTCTCCCCCAGCTGAGGAGAAGAGTAACATCATGAACTGGCAGAATAATAAAACAGCAGGGCATTGAGTGAGTGAAGTACTACTTAACAGTATTGCATTCTCTTTCTCTCTGGGCAAAATACCCAAGTTACATAGGGTTTCCTGATCATGGTATTTGCTCTGTCTCACACAATGAGGGAGTCAAACCCTATACCTTTGAACTACAGGCTTAACACTCCACACTAAATTGCTAGACCTCCCTTAACTCTTGCATCTGGATGTTCTTCGTGTTTCACTGTTGCAGTCATAACATTTGGGTTATCTGCTTGCAGTAGCCCTCAGTCGGCCAGAGTATCAAAGTCTTGGGTCCTGCGTCGGTTGCTGTCTCATCTTCCATGATGTCAGGTAGTCAGCGGTATAAAGCATGCAGTCGACACCATTACATCAGTCTTTCTTGCCGTGCGGTGCCCGAAGCAGAAGCATTTCACAAGTGCCGGTCGGCAGACTCCTGAAATTTTCGTTTTCGAGTTTCAGAACTGAAGTCTTCAGCTAAGCTAAGTACCCCATTGGGGAAACTTTTTCTTGCTCTAAACCGATGGCAGTAAAAGTCAGTAATTGTATTTCTTGTGGAAAGCAAATACCTTATAAAGATTTTCATTTGTACTGTATTCCTTGCCTAGGCCCTGACCACAACGTACCTCGCTGTCAGTTTTGTGCCTTATTTAAGCAATGAACTATTCGTCGTTGGTATATTTAAGCTTCTAAATTTTTTGGTACTCTGTTCAATTACCCAGATATGGCTTTGGTAAGTCACCCGACTACTGACATTCTGAAAAAATGCAAAGATAAAGACAGAGACAGACTGCAAAGATTCAAAGCTGCCGACGACACTTCTCCTAAGCTAGTCAATGGTTTGCCGATACGCAGCCCCTGATACCAGCTACTTCAGATTCGCAGGCCTCTACTGAGACCCATTCATAGTCTGGTATGCCGCAAGATGCTTCAACTGTGGAACCTGTGGATGTCTCTACCTTGGATGGGTCCGGAGTCACTGTGCAGGCACCGGCTTCTGAGGTTCTATTCAGGCCTACTGACTTTCATATTAAACTGACACCATCTTCTTCTTCATGGACTAAAACTCGGTCCATGCCTAGAAAACCGACGACCAGACCGCATGGTCAGGCCTCTATGCCTAAAAAACAAATGATAAGAATGGCTGAAGACCTTATTACTTTAATCAGGGAGGCCAACCTTCCCCCTCTAAGAGACCTAGGACTGAGTTTGCTTATGATTCTTCTGATCAGGATTCTGGAATTTCTGTTTCCTCTGATGACTAAGATTTGCCCTTATCTACCTATGAGGATTCTGATGCAGAGGACTCTATTCCCTCTGCTTCCCTTCCAGAGGATTTCTCTTTTGGTGAAACCTTGCATACTCTTAGGGAGCATTTTCGCTGGGAAAGCCAGGATTACTCTGACTCTAAAAAGAGGCTTAGGGATTTCTTACTCCTGTCCCAACACAGGCCTTTAGCTATCCCCCCTGTACTGGACATTGTTGATGATGCTTTTTCGGAATCTAGCTTGGCCCCTGACTCTTTACCTCCTGCTCCCAAAAAAACAGATAGATAAAGTGTCTATATCATATTATCATATGATGTAAATAGCAAATGCTATTTCATCGTACCGATAATATCGAAACAAAATATCTACAAATGGAACAGCAAATTTTTTCCCAGGGAAAAAATCCGCTGCTCCATAAAAAAAAACCTTAAACATAATTTTAAGTGGGGGGGCTGTGCCCCCCATACACCCCCCTACTTAAATATATCAACTCCGAGATCACACCATAGTGGAGGATATGGCAAAGTCCCGAAGACGGCCCACCAAATTTTTTCCCCTGGGAAAAAAAAAAATCGATGTTCCGTGACTTCGCTATTTTGACAGTATCGGATTGACTATATAAAATTTGCTATTTAGTCCATTCGATAGCGTCATATAGACCCAGATATTACAGGGTTCCTGACTGTCACAAGTTCCTTTTTAAAAATCCTACTGCGGACCCTGAGACCATTTCACAGGGACCCAAGGGCATTAAGGCTACTACTGCCAAAAATCATACCCCCTCTGATAGAGATTCCAGGGTGCTGGATAGATGGGGTAAGAAGGTATACACTTCTGCAACCTTGGCCATTAGGGCCCTAAATTGCCAGTTTCATATGTTAAAGTATCAGCAGCATATTATTGGATTTCTTAAACAGAAAATGATGTTGATTCCTGACTGTGCTGAAAATAAAGATTTACAGGATTTAATGCATTCTGCTGAACAAGTTGGTAAACATAATTTGCAATGTGGTTTTGATTCACTAGAGGCATCTTGCAGGGCTGCTATCACTGGGTCTGTACTTAGAAGGCATGATTGGCTTAAGGAGCAATCTTTGCCAGATCATGTTAAAGTTAAATTGCTGGATGCTCCCTTAAACCAGGACCGCCTGTTTGGCAACAAAGCAGAAGAAGTACTTAAAAAGATGGAGAAAGAAGCTAAATCGATGCAAACTGTTAAAAGATTTCCTGCATGTACAACCTCCCAGGTTTAGTAGGCATTGGCCCTCTAAGAATTGGTCCTTTCCTGCCTCTTCCAGGCCTTCTCAGTCCAAACCCAGAACCAGCAGTACACTCAGGCTTCAGTCCCAAGGTACGCACAGGACTAATAAGTGGGGGGCTCCCACTTCCAAAACAGGGGAGTAGTAAGACTCCCCCCATAGTAAACTGTCTCAGTGACTTAACTTTAAAACTTCCAAGCTCTGCTCAACTGACTGCTCCTTTAGGGGGAAAGATTGTCCTGCAGGCAAAAAATTGGGAACTCATTACCCAGGACAAATGGGTTTTAAATATAGTTTCTCAAGGATACAGATTCTACTTTCAGACCTTACCAACCACAAACAGTTGGCCAGATCTACGCCCAAATCAGTGGGCAGAGGCTCAAACGCTAATTATCTCTCTCTTAAGTATCAGGGCTATTCAAACTGTCCCAGAAGAGGAAAAGGGACAAGGTTTCTACTCAAGACTTTTCCTGGTGCCCAGAAAAGACAGCTCCTGGTGTCCTATCCTGGACATCTCTATACTAAACACATTTTTGGTGATCCTAAAATTCAAGATGCTAACTCTTCACCAGTTGCTTCCTATGCTAGGCAAGGATGCCTAGTTGGCAACAGTGGATTTAAAGGAAGCCTACCTGCACATCCCAATCAGGGAATTTTGCAGAAGATACCTATGCTTCAAAGCAGGCTTCATGCACTATCAGTTCTCTGCACTGCCCTTTGGCTTATCTACTGCACCCAGGGTATTCACAAAGTGTCTAGCTCCAGTCATTGCATTTTGCAGGCAAAGAAACATTCAAATATACCCATACCTGGACGATTGTCTAATTCAGGCAGAAAGCCAGGACATACTATTGAATCATCTGGCATTTGTACAAAAATTGCTAACTTCTCTGGGGTACACCATACATGAAAACACATCTTGTACCCTGCCAACAAATTGTATTCCTGGGAGCAAGCTTGAACACAACTTGCCAGATGGCTTTCCTCACGCTAGAGAAACAAGTTAATTTGACAGCCTACTTCAAACTACTGGCCACAAAGACCCTGCTATCTGCAAGGCAAATACTGCAAGCCTTGGGGTTCATGGCCTCCTGCATTCTCCTAATTCCACATGGAAGACTGCATATGAGGAAATTACAATGGTATCCAAAAAGCCTATGGTGTCAACATTTTCAGGATCTAGAAGCAATGATTCATATCATACCTTGCCTACAGACAGAGTTCTTTTGGTGGGCAGAAGCCTGCCACCAAAACAAGGGACTTTCATTCACTCTACCCCCTGCCACCCAAACCCCAACAACAGATGCATCAAACTATGCATGGGGGGCTCACTTGGCAGGGAAGTGCATTCAGGGCAAATGGAACCCAAGTCAAATGCACCTGCATATCAATCAAAAATAAGTGTTAGCTGTACAGAATGCTCTGACAGCCTTCAAGGACCACATTCTTCCAGGACAATTAATGTTAAAGATGGACAACACCACTGTTATGTGGTACATAAACAAGCAGGGGGAACCCACTCATACCCTCTCTGCAGACTAGCCATGGCTCCGTGGAACACAGCCTTGGGCTACCAAGTGCACCTACAGGCTCAATTCCTGCCAGGAAAGCTAAATACACTGGCAGATGAACTAAGCAGAAATCTCATGGACCCATACGAGCGGAAACTGGAACCAAAGATATTCAACATGTTGAGAAACAAATGGGGGAGCCCAGAGATAGACCTGTTTGCTTCCCCCCAGAACTACCAATTGGACAAATTCTGCACAAGGACTCCCCACAAACAAGCTTGGAAAGTGGATGCCCTGTCCTTCACGTGGAAAAACCTATCAGTTTATGCCTTTCCTCCTCTGCCTCTCCTCTCCAAGGTACTACTAAAGATCAAACAGGACAAACCAAGGACAATACTGATTGCACCAGACTAGCCACGCCAACACTGGTACCCCCTCTTGCGCAGTGTGTAACTGCTGGCACCATGGCACCTGTTTCAGACCCCTACCCTGCTATCCCAGCAGGAGGGCCAGATTCTGCACCCTCAGCTTCAAACCCTGAACCTGGCAGCTTGGCTAATTACCTGATCTCTATGTTACCATCCCTCAGTAAGCAAGTGTTGGATGTCATTCTGGAGGCAAGGGCGCCTAGTACTAGAAAAATCTTATGCTGAAAAATGGAAAAGATTCTGTTCCTGGAACCAAACTCAGGGGATGGGCACAGCAGGGCCCAATTTACCTCAGATTCTTCAATATTTAACTGAGATGCTCCACAAGGGCCTTTCCTTTTCCTCCATCAAAATTCATGCCTCAGCCATTTCAGCTCATTACAACACAGAACCACCCCTCTTCTGTCATCCACTGCTCACGCAGTTCCTCAGAGGGGCCAAAAATGTAAGATCACCCAGAAGAGCCTCAACCCCAGCCTGGGACCTTAACTTTATATTGGAAAAACTCACTCTACCTCCTTTTGAGCCAGCTGCAAATGCAGAGCTGAAATTCCTTTCTTGGAAAACAGCCTTCCTTTTAGCCATCACTTCAGCAAGAAGGGTGTTGTCTGAATTACAGGCCCTTACGGCAGTGGAGCCTTTCATCATCTTTCATGCGGACAGGGTGTCCCTTAGGACCAGTCCCTCCTTCATGCCCAAGGTGGTATCCAGTGTGGCTCTTAATCAGTCCATTCATTTGCCAACCTTCTTTTCTAATCCACAGAACAAAGAGTTACGTATACTGCATTCCTTAGATGTGCACAGACAACTTAGATTTTACTTGGACAGGACTAAACCCTCTCAGGAAATCTGAACAACTGCTGGTTGCATTTGCTGCAGGGACAGAGGGGGAAGGCCATTTCAAAACAAACTATTTCTAAATGGATAGGCCATTGCATTAACTTCTGCTATAAACACCATGGAAAACCTACCCCACAGGGGATAAGACCACATTTAACCAGGGCTGCATCTACCTCCACAGCCTTTCTCAGAGGTGTCCCTACCAGGTACATCTGAGAAGCTGCTACCTGGAGTTCTGTACATACTTTCACCAAGCATTACCATTTGCCAATTTTCTCTAAATTCAGAGCTGGCTTTGCCACTGCAATCTTGCAGGGCCTTATAGCTGGTCCTAATGCTGTCTAATTTCCTCCTCCCATCCTTAGCTTTGGTAATCTACCCAAATGTGATGACTACAACAGTGAAACATGAAGAACATAGTACAGTTGTGTACACTTACCATAAATGTAGATGTTCAAGTGTATTCACTGTTGCAGTCCTGGTTACCGTCCTTCCAGCCCCCTAACTTCTTTTGGCTATACCTCTATTCTTGTTTACTATGCTTAAAGCTTTTTGGTGTATTTTCTTTTTTTGTTGGAGGTGTAACCTTGTGTGTATATATATATATATATATATATATATATATATATATATATAAAATTGCTTTCCATTATGGGGCACCTGACATCTGGGGCAAGAAAAACTGATGTAATGATGTCGGCTGCATGCTTTATATCCCTGACCACCTGACGTCATGGAAGATGAGACAGCAACAGACGCAGGACCTAAGACTTTGATAATCAGGCCAACTGAGGGCTCCTGCCAGCAGATGACCCAAATGTGATGACTGCAACAGTGAATACACTCGAACATCTACATTTATGGTACATGTACCCAACTGTACTTTCTGAGCTGTTAATTAATTTTTTTCTTGTAGTCAAGAGTACAGGGTTTGAATCCTGCCACCTCCATTTGCTGAAGGTTTGACTGTGAGCTGGTCCTTTAGCACTCCTGGGTCACCCTGAGGGGAAAAAAACTTTCTCGAATGGTCTAATTGGTTAACAAAAAGATAAAAATAGTATTTAAAATGTATCCCTTTTGGGGCCTCCCCCAATTATTTTTGGCTTTGTCCAGCATTCTTAAGCAAAGAAACTGAAAATGATTTTGGTCTTTTACTTGTAAAATCTGTGGCCTTCTGGCAAATTGTTCTGGGACAGCCATTAATTGTCAGGCATGTGAATTTCAAACTTTGTCATTCAGAAAATGCTTGTTAATGTAAACTTTCTAGCTGTTTGAGAGAGAGAGATTTAAAATCTTTTCCTGATTGTTGCGTATTTGTCTCAGATTCTTGAGCTAAGAGGTTGGGAGGGTATGGAAGGTGTGCTTATGGGATGCAGTGTGTAGATTTCCCAGTAGTGGGCCGAAATATTTTCCTTGGTCATTATTTAGTTCTTCATTCATTTTATTGCAAGAAATTGTATGAATGTATACAGTCACACAAGTGGCTATAATTGTCTGTGTATGTGTATATCCTGCATCCCAGAGAAGTTCTGGTGTAAAGGAAAGAATCAGTTGTAGTAAGCAGGGGCTTCATCATATGACCCACAGTTTGGGGTACAAACCTTGGATCTGAAGTCTTTTCACCCATTCCTCAAAGTATGGGTCATCAAATCTGACTTTGCCACTTTCAAGCTTTGGATCTAGTACTTTGACTCTTCTCCTTACCCATAATTCACCAGTGTTGACCCAGCTACCTTGGATCATGTTTACCACCACAAACGAAGGACAGGCCTGTTGGTGCCCCTGGGTGTTTTTTCTGAAAAAGTGACATTACTATTTCTATTACCTCTCTTATTGTCTGTCTCTTCCTTCCCTAAACTTTTGTCTTGTTCTTCACCTTGTACATTGGATGTTTTTCTGGAAAAAAAAAAGAATCTTTAGTAGTATCTATACTCATTTTTTTTACTCTTGTATAAAAAAATCTTCTGTTTTGTAGTCAACCCTCTTCATTTTCAGGATGTCAGAGAAACCACCTGTTTTCAAGAAATGTGTGGCTTGTACCCACAAGTTGCCTAACTCCAACACACATAACAAGTGTGTCTGTTGTCTGGGTCCTTTTCACAGACACATCCTGCTGTGTTTGTGAAGCTTTTGGACAGCATGCTGTTGTGGAATGCCATAACAAACTTATTTTGAAAGGACTATTTCCAGCCTCTGTGGGAAAAGGCATCCCTTCAGCCCCAACAAAATATTATTCCTCTTCTCCTCCTTTGAAGAAGCCAGCTGAAAATGTGAGGGAAAGAGAAATGGAGAAAGAAACATCTAGGATATTAAGAAAGAGATCTCCAGACCACATGTCATCTTTGGCTCCAGCTCCAAAATTTACAAAACCAACACTATTCTCAGATCCAATACCTGACTGAGCTTCTCACCAGAGCCTATCTCCCTGAGGTTATGTTCATCCATACTGCAGGGGAAACTGTACCATTGCTCTAGGCATCCCTTCTATACCTTGTCTATTCAGTCAGCCAGGAGTCATACTAAAGCACACATGGAGAAGATGATACTTTGGACCCAGATCCAGAAGAATGGTTTCTTCCCTGCACTCTTGTTATTGCTCATCTGATCCACCCTCTCAGATTGGAGCACTTGGATCAGACTTCCTCCAAGGACAGGTCTGCATGTAAGCCTAAGATTTGTTCTTCCTCAAGGACAATGAGTTCTTTTATTAAGTTGGCTTTGATTGTTTTGGAGCCATCTGAATCTTGGAGCTGAATGGTTGGCACCAACTAGGCCTCTAGATTCATTCCTCCCTCCTGGAGTCTCAGCATTAGACAGTTTGGTTTCATCAGCCTCTGATTTAAGCCATGTGTATCTTGGGTTAAGCCTCAGTTGGGGATTTTGGCTCCTAAGGCTAGGGTCTCTGGATCTGTATTAAGTTTGGCCTTCAAGGCTTTTGAAAGAATACTCTCTCAACCTAGAGAGATGTCTGCCCACTCTAGCTTGGATTCGTTCCTTCCCTTCCCTAAGGTATTTTCCATGGTCCAGAACCTACTCTTCTTATCCTGTTGGGACAGCCAGCAACCAGAAGTCTTGACCCAGCACCTTTAGAAGTGTCCATCTCAGTTTCTGTCCTCCCTGGAACATCCCACTGAGGAGGTACACAGGAATCGTACATGCAAAAGGAAGCATCTGGATTATCCTCAGGAATATGTCACCACTAATACTGACTTTGATGGAGAATGTTATCCCAGATTTCCCTTGAGGATGTTTCAATTGGAAGGATCCTTGAACTGCTTAAAGAGGAAGGGGATGGTCCCCCCAAACCCTTCTCTATAAGTGACAGTTTTCAGTGAGGCTTTTGGTTTTGGCCTGTCTACATCTTAGGTAGTCCCACCTACTGATGAGATGGTGGACCTTATTTCTATGTAGGCATGGAAGGAGCTGTACACAGCTGAACTCATCCCTAGGAAACCAGGTAAGTTCCTCATCTCTCCTCAAGATCATCTCCATTGGAGCAAGAGTACAGCTGTAGATGCCATGGTAATGGTGATGGGTACTAAAAAAGAAGAGGCAGAAAGTTTTTGTGCCCATCTGCTGAAAAGGGAATGCCATACATTGGATATTTGTTTATGCCTCATTTACATTCATGGCAAGGGAGTTGAATTATTTGACAAGTTACCCATTTTCAGAGTTTTTTTGACCAATGAGATCTCCAAATCTTTCCTGGGGACCTTGTTTGTGGATCAAAGGAAACCCATTGATATACAGGGGGCTACCCTCCAGTCCCTGTCCACAGCTTCTATATGCTTTATCTCCAGTGCCATGGAAGGTGCATCTAGATCAGCTGGCAAGGGCAGATCCATCAGGAGACATGTCTGGATGCAGTGGTGTGACTTTGTAGAACATTTTAAGGTGTCCTTTGTGAATGCCCTTTATAACAGATCAACACCCTTTGGTCCCAAAGTGAGAGATGCAATTTTAGAAGTGCAAAAGGTCATAACTCCCTCTCTCCCATAGGGATCACATTTTCTTCTCCACAGAGAACCTTTTCCAGGAACCATAATGGAGGCAAAAAAATTTGGTTCCTCAAATCTCGAGAGTTTTCACCTGACACATTTTGAGACACAGTCCCCCCCCCCCCTGCAGTGGGGGCGGGTGATGGGGAGAATCTCATTAAACATTGTCCTAGGAGCAGAGTTGGTTGGCAGAAGTAAGGCTTCAGAGGTCCTTTCCCTGAGAAGAATGTTTAATGCTCCTGAATTGGGTGTCTGACTACTGCACTCTGGAGGCAGTCAGGGGGCACTTATTCCTGCATTCTAAACCTGGACATCCATCACTCAAGACAAGTGGATGTAGAGAATCATTACCAGAGGTTACTTCATTCCTTTCTTACCCCCCTTTAACCCCAAAAAGACTTCCCAGTGTACTACACTCTCAAGGGGAAGCAGCCACTTCCAAAGTGAGGAATCTTCTAAACAATAGAATCATTGCAGGGGTCCTACCACATCAAAGAGGATCCAGTGTTTACTTAAGGTTCTTTTTATTGTCAAAGAAAGACTGAGGCCTAAGGCCAGTTCTGGACCTAACTTACTGAACAAATCTGTAAGACAGACAAAATGCCAAATAGTCATGGTACAGTATGTTCTTGCACTACTGCAAAAGAACGTGTCTATGTGCTCAACAGAGCTTTAGAATATGTACTACCATGTAGAGATGGACAGACTCTCTGGGAATTATCTTCACGTCTGGCTGGGAGACCGTCATTTTCAATTAAGAGCTCTGCTTTTCGGTTTCACCACAGCTCCCTGGGTGTTCACCAGATGTATAGCAGTAGTAACAGCAGCGTGTCTTTGGCTGCAGGGGGTTCTGGGCATTCTGTTATTTGGACAACTGGCTCATCACCACCTCTACTAGGGATCTACTCATCCAAGCTAGGGACTCCTTGCTGTCTCTCTTAAATTCACCGTAATGCCTACATTTGAACAAAGTCCAAGCTTTGCCCAGTTTTATCTTTAGCATTTATAGTGGCTGACTGGACACACACACTCCAAACTGCAAAACTTCCCAAGACAAGGGTTACATCCACTCATAAACAAACTTTGTTGGTGGTGTCCTGCCACAAGCAAAAACAATTCTCTATTTTCTAGGCTCCACAGCAGCTTCAGTCACCTTTGTTCCCCTGGCCAGGTATTACTTGAGTTCTGCAGTGTAGACTGTTGCAGCCCAGTGGTTGATAAGACAGTAACTCATGATCTGATGTCAATCTTCATTCATTCATGACAGTTGGGTTTCGGTTCTGTCCTCAGAACCAACTCAGCCAATATAACAAGCTCATGCCAGCCAGAAACTCTTGAGCTAAGGTTACCCATAGTGCCTCTTCCCTTCCATTCAGATCTCGTTTGCCACATAGTGTTTCAAGATGCGTCAGACCTGCTGTCAAGCTAAGTGTTTATATTTTTCTTCTTAAAACCCCTTGTTATTCTTAGTCACTTTAATAGATAATTTTGAATTAGTGTATGAGTGCTATTATCTTTCCTTATTACCATTTGTGCGGTATTACTTCTTTACCATTATTGAAATAGGCCCTTCCCTTCCCTCGTACCTCTGGTAATTTTCTAATACCATTGTTGGTATTCCACTCTTCCTTTTTTCTTCTCTCTACCCTTTTGTGTATTCCTGCGTTAACCATTGTTGGTATAAAAAAAAAAAATCTTTAATTTGCTGTTCTCTCTATCACTATGAGTCTGTGTGGGTGATCGTGTGAACGACTTTCACTATGGTAATTTTTTTTTCAACATGGCTGACAAAAAAGGCACTACAGGCTTTAAACAGTGTGACAAATGTGGCAGGAAGATGCCCAACTCTGATGGGCATCTTTCCTGCATATATTGTTTAGGAGTGCCACATTTACAGGTCCAGCCTCTGTCCAAGCTGTGTAAGGGCTTCAGTGCTCATACCCCAGTAGAGCATAAGAATAAATTGATCTTAAAAGATTAGTTAAGAACCCCTTTTTCGGAGGCTTTGTCTGAGGTGGAGGTGTCAAAACCTAAGAAAGAAACAAAGAGGAGGAGCCACTCGGTCCCAACATCTCCTCATTCACATGAGACGAAAACGTCCAAAGGCCAGGTTCATAGTGATCTGAAGACTAAACCTAAATTGGCATCAATATCTGTCTAGGCACTGGAGTCTATGACCCCATCCATGGTGCCGTCTTTGACCAAGGAAATGACTACAGTTGCCATGGTACTGCAGACCCTCTCTGCACCAACAATAGCTTCCCCATTAAAACTGGTCACTTCCCCTCCATCACAACCTTCTGGTCATTTGACCATGGTGCTGAAGGTCAAAACCCTGGCTGGGACTCTATATTCCCCATCTGTTGACCCCTTTGTTGGGCACCAGTCCCATTATTGATTGACCAGACTCCTTGGGGATGTCCATTCATTCCACCAGGAGCCTTTCAGAGCTTGATGTAATGAGATTGGTGGATCAGCTCTTAGCTGCCAGAGGCATTCCATCCTCATCTAGGACCGACCGACCCACCCGGAGCAGAGTTTTTTTTCCACGGACTCCAACTTATCTTCCTCCTTCAACCTCCCACAGTATTTGGAGCCCTGGATGCCAATGCCCCTTTCAGTGCCATCTTCTTTGGTACCATTCTATCCATTATTATATAAATTTGGTATAGACATAGTCATATGAAAAGTCAGTCTTAGGCTATGATGAGTTATTAGTTAAAAATCATTTAGTTGTTATTTTGGTTTTTATTTTGGATTTATAATGAACTTTTAGATACTAGCACATGAATTTAGACTAGTAATAATAATAACTATAATAATAAGATTTTTTGAGATGGAATTCACACATAATAATTCCATCAATATTTCTGTCAAGATATAAATTCTTTATATGTACATATACATGAATTATGACTATTATTGTATATGTTCATATCTAGTTATAATTAAAAAATAGTCTCTTACGTATTGTAATAAGATCTATGTTGGTTTCATACAGAATGTTTTATGAACATTTTCACAATAAATAAGGACAGAATATGTTTAAGAAAATAATTTATCTATTGAGGATGGTTATATGCAGAATTTCTGTTGAATTTATATTCATATGCATGATTAAGGAGTGAGTCCTTTACATGAGAATAATAGAAATAATATGACTTGTTTTTAATACAGGTTCTTAAAGAAAATATTGGCACTGTTTTTTTAAGTATGTACTTGATGATTTTATCATTATTTATATAACATTACATACACAAATTTAGATAAATATATATATTATATATTACATCTGTCAAATTATACTGTCAGCAATGTATTAAACTATCAGTTCTATATCTGTGACTAACGGTTCACAGACTTTCTGTTGACATGCATTGTATTTCTTGAATTTGATGGCTTCCAAAGTAACCTAATGCGAAGTGATTCTAAGTTACACCCTGCTATACTTAATTGAATAAGTGAAAACTGAATGTTATTGGTCAATTAAGACTTTATTTAATTACTGTGTTTAGATATAATGAATGTTTTTATCCATTTTATTGAATCTGAAGAAGCGTGCCTTTGTGGATGCACGCGAAAGCGCTTATTCATCTGTTTTAATAAAGAATTGTCTTTTTACGTGGTGGTGCCTTCCAGTTTATACTACATTACCCCATCCATGGTGCCGTCTTTGACCAAGGAAATGACTACAGTTGCCATGGTACTGCAGACCCTCTCTGCACCAACAATAGCTTCCCCATTAAAATTGGTCACTTCCCCTCCATCACAACCTTCTGGTCATTTGACCATGGTGCTGAAGGTCAAAACCCTGGCTGGGACTCTATATTCCCCATCTGTTGACCCCTTTGTTGGGCACCAGTCCCATTATTGATTGACCAGAATCTTCCTTGGGGATGTCCATTCATTCCACCAGGAGCCTTTCAGAGCTTGATGTAATGAGATTGGTGGATCAGCTCTTAGCTGCCAGAGGCATTCCATCCTCATCTAGGACCGACCAACCCACCCGGAGCAGAGTTTTTTTTCCACGGACTCCAACTTATCTTCCTCCTTCAACCTCCCACAGTATTTGGAGCCCTGGATGCCAATGCCCCTTTCAGTGCCATCTTCTTTGGTACCATTGGTGGATCTCACTGTGGTTCCAGAACCTACCCTGTGGACCTCAGCTCAGTCAGACCCAACCTTTCCATGGGACAATGACTTGGCTGCTGGTGCCAAAATCCCTAGCATGGCACCGATTTTTTCCATGGTGCCGTCTATGGTTCCAGTTGTTTTGACAGCGTCAAGTCCTCTTGTGGTTTCTCTGGAGGTGAGCTCATTGGAGTGGGGTGTGACCCTGGTTCTGAGGTTGTCTTTCACTGTTCCAGGCTCCCATCCCTTTTCAGGTGGGCCTACCTTCCAGATGATGGGGAAAGCGCTCGCCTCAGCAGGCTCACAGTTGGCACCCTCTGCACCGGAATGTCATATATATATATATATATATATATATATATATATGTGTGTGTGTGTGTGTGTGTGTGTGTTCTCTGGCTTGCAGTTGTCACAGTCTACTACTCTGGGACAACGGGCATGGGAGCAGGGTACCCTCTCTTAGGAGTCCTCTTCAGACCTCCCCCTGATGAGCCACCCCATAAGAGATTGTGCAAGAGGAAGCACATTGACGCACCAGAAGAATCTCTCACCGAGGATACAGATTACAGTGCAGGGGAAGGGTCCCCATGGTCACCCCCCTAAGGATGTCTCTTTGGAGATGTACTAGAAATCTTAAAGCAGAGGAGTGACTGGAAGCCCAACAACCCTTCCTCTGAGGAATTTGTCTTTTTGCAGGCTTTTCCGTACCCAACCATTTACTTCCTGGGTTGACCCCACCTGGAGATGAGTTAGTCAAGCTCATCATGCAGCATGCTTGGAAGGTGCCTGACACCATTGAGCCAATCTCCCGGAGACCTGAAAAAATCCTCCCCCTTGGAGGATCACCCCCCACTAGTTCAAGGGTTTGGCAGTAGATGTTATGGTGGTGGTAGCGGCGGGCACCAAGAAGGAACTCTGAGAAGAGTCCTACTCTCCGTCCTCCAAACTGAGAGTCTTGGATTTTGGATAGCTTTAGGGAAGCGAGTTTATGCTTCATCGACCTTTGCCATGCGGTCATTGAATTATTTGGCACATTTTACCCGTCTTCAAAGGGATCTGATAACTGAACTCTCAGGAACCTTAGCAGGAGCAGTGTCTGAAGAGGTACATCACCCTAGAATCCATCTCTAACTCGTCCATGCGGTTGATTGCAAATATAACTGAAGGGGCAGTGGATGCAGGCATTGTTATAAGATGTAACGCTGGGATGTGCTTGTGCGACTTTGCAGACCTCTTCAAGTCTTCCTTCATCAACGCTCCTGTTGATGCTGCTTCTCTGTTTAGCCCAAAAGTTAGACACATTAGCCAGGTGTGAGAAGGACAGAAAGACCCTTTCAGCTGTGGGCATACATTTTTCCACTCCTCAACAGTCCTATACCAGGAATCGGAGAAGTGGAAAGATGTAGTTCAAGAAGTCCCAAGGCCTTTTGTGACACACATGGTGAGTCTTCTCCCCAGGGCAGAGGGGGAATTCATCAGGAAGCTGCCCCTCCAGTGGCAGAGGGGGCCCGTGGAACCAGGGCTTCCTTCTCTGGCCAGCCCTATCAGTGCTCCTGACAAGAGGCCTGATTGCTTCAAGCAATCGGGAAACGATTCTATCTGCACCACTTAGCCTCGCACTCAATAACATCAGATACCTGGGTGCAGACAATAATTACCAGAGGTTACCATATCCCCTTCAATCTTTATCCAAGGCCACAAAGGTGAATCCCCACTGTTCCACCCAGTAAGAGGGATGCAGCAGCTCAAGAAATTCTAAAGCTGGTCAAAAAAAAGAGTCATCCAAACAGTCCTACCAGACCACGTAGGATCCAGATTTTACTCAAGGTTCTTTTTAGTGCCAAAAAAGACAGGGGACTGGAGGCCAATTCAGAACAAGTTTGTCAGACTGACAAAATTACAGATGGTCAGTGTTCAGTCTATCCTTCCATTTCTGGAAAAAGACAATTGGATGTACTCGATAGATCTTTAGGATGCGTATTACCACATAAAAATGGACAAACGCTCCAGAAGATATCTCCGTTTCTGGCTGGGAGCTAATCATTACCAATTTTGAGTACTAGCCTTTGGTCTCACCACAGCCCCCAGGGTGTTCACCAAACATATGGCAGTAGTAACAGCTCACTTGAGACTGCAAGGATTCTGGGTGTTTTCCTATTTAGACGATTGGCTCCTTACTGCCCCTACCAACCATCTACTGCTTCATGCCTTACACTACACTCTAGAACTGGCAGAGCTATTAAGCATCTCAGTAAACAGAGAAGTCAAATCTGGTACCCACTCAGAGCTTAGAATTCATTGGAGCGACATGAGATCTTGTCTGGTTGCCCTACCTCATCACAGATTCACAGATTACAAAGGTTAAGGTCTCAGCTCCAAGTGATACTCTCTCAAGACATAGTCCCAGCTCACTTAGTCTTACAACTACTAGGATCAGTGGCAATGACAATCACCCTAGATCCCTTGGCAAGATTCCACATGAGGCTGCTTCAATGGCTCCTATTATCACAGGTTGGGGGGCATTTTCAGGGCAAAACAGTCCAAGGCACTTGGTCCCCCTTAGAGGCCAATTTGCATATGAACGTCCTGGAACTGAAGGTGGTGCTTCAAGAATTGCAAGCATTCTGATCTGCCCTTCCATCGGGGGCAATTGCTATCCAATCAGACATGTCAGTTGTCTGGTCAATAAGCAGGGAGAAACCAGATCCTATCCATTATGTTGGGAAGCCCTGAGAGTATGGCAATGGGCGATAGCCTCCAACCACTTTCTGATAGCAATGCACATTCCCAGGAATTCCAACATGATTGCAGACAAACTAAGAAGATACATTCTCCTGCCTCACAAGTGGTCTCTCAATCCCACAGTAGCAACGAAAATTTGTCATTAAGGTCAGCCTTGTGATCTGTTTGCATCTCCCATGAACCACAAATGCAGCAGCTACTTTGCCCTAATCCCCCCTCAGGGACTCTGTGTTACACCATTGGTCCCCAGGACTGCTTTATGCATTTCCTTTTTCCCCTGATACCACAGTTTTTGAAGAAAGCACAACAATTGAGAAGCAAAGTAATCCTCATTGCATCCTATTGGCCCTGTCAAGTCTAGTTCCCCTGTTTTTGGCCTCACCTAGTTCACTGCAGTGTATATTATATTTTCAGAGAGACTATTCTTTGAACATATAAGAATCGACCCCTAAAGAGTGAACTCTCTAAAGCTCACATCTTCAAATATTTTCCTCGGGGGGGGGGGGGCAGGGATTTGCAGGGCCATACACAAAAAAATACAAACATCAAAACCCTAATCATGTAGAGGGATGTACCCCCCCCTAACTAAATATACCAAGTCCAAGATCACTTTACGTTGGGGAAAAGGGCAATTCCTGATAACGGCCGACTGAATTCTTTCCCCAAAGAAAATATTTGTGGACATGGCCATTCGCTCTTTAGAGGTCGATGATTATATGTTCGAAGAAAAGTCTCTTCAAACATATAATATAGACCCATTTGCCACTCGTGGACTCTGGATCCAACTGTGGGTCTGCTATCTCATCCACAGGGGCTAGTCCATCCCAACCTACCGAATCTCAAGGTGACTGCTTGGTACCTCCACTTCTGGTAATTGCCATGAAGAATAATCGATCTTCCCCAATACAAAAGATACTTCTGGCTTCCCATAAACTCTCCACCAGGAAACTTTATCATAGTAAATGGCACAGATTTGTGATCTGGTTTGAAAAAGAAGGACTTGACCCCTTTTTAGCCCTGATTAATAAAGTGTTGGAATATTTGTCAACTTTGCTCCAATCAGGAGCTTCTACTGTCAGAGTCCATTTAGCAGCTATTTCAAATTTCCATAATGGATTTGATGATTTTTTTTTCCTTGATATCTCACTGTCTGCAAAGCCTTCTTAAAGGGTGTCATGCATTTAAAACCACCCTTTAAAGAACCCATTGAACCTTGGAGTTTGAAGTTAAGTCTTACAAACTTTGATTCATCAACCTTTTGAGCCAGCACCCACCTGTGATATAATTTTTTTGTTTTGGAAGACCTTATTTCTGGTAGCCATCACCTCAGCCAGGAGAATATCAGAATTACACGCCTTGTGTGTAAAGCGCACATACATCATTCTTCACAAAGAGACAGTATCCCTTCAGACTAACCCCCTTCCTTTCTACCCAAAGTTATCTCAGATTCAAATATTAACCAGTCAATTGACCTGCCTGTTTTCTTCCCAAACTTTTTAAACAAAGAGGACTATTGTTTGCATTTGTTGGATGTGCATAGACAATTATGGACTAAATCATTCAGAAAAATCAGATCAACTATTACTGTCTTTTTCAGGTCCTAGATTAAGCAAGACAAGTTTCCAAAGTCACTTTGTCAAAATGGTTGAGAGTTTGTATCACCTTTGTTTATCAGCTAAAGTCCAGGCTCAATCCACCAGATCAGTTTCCACTTCAGTTGCCTTTTGTTCAAGAGCCTCCATGGATGACATTTTCTCAGCAGCTACATGGGCTACCCCTCATATCTTTATTACTCATTACAAATTGGACATGGGTTTTGAGGGGAAGAGCATCCTTTGGCTCTATGGTGTTCAGGGATATCCTTCTATAGGGCCTCCCAGGACATAAAGTAGCTAGGGACTCTGTCTCAACTGTCATGAATGAAGATTGACATAATCAGATAAAGAAGTCATGTGTTTACCATAACAGTCCGTCTGTGTTGTTGATGTTCATTCATTCTTGACATCCCACCCTCCACCCCCTCCAAAGACTCCTGGAAGTTCACAAATAGTTCTGGTACTCTGACAGGGTAGTTGCTCAGACAAAGCTTCTGCTTTATTATTTCTACAGGCAAACTCGATCTGAAGAGAAGGGAAGAGAGGGAGTATGGGTAACCCTAGCTCAAGAGTTTCTGGCTGGTGCGAGCTTCTTATATTGGCAGAGTCAGTTCAGAGGATGGAACTGAAACCCAGCTTTCAAGAATGAATGAAGATCGACAACACTGATGGAATATCATGGTAAGAACATAACTCCCCCTCCCAGTATCTTTAACAAAAATTTGCAAGACATATATCCAATGGTAGTTGGAATCTTCACATGTTTCACAAGGATGTCCCTTCAGTTTTCCCTCTCCCCAAGTGACAATGACCACAGACACTTCCCAGTTTGGGCAACATTAAATGGGGAAAACACTCCATGGTACATGGTCATAATCAGAGGCCAGTCTTCACATTAGTGTCTTGGAGATAACAGCATTTTTTCCAGCACTGCAGGCCTTTCAGGACTCTCTTTTCAGATGTGATATCTATCCAGACAATGTGGCTGTCATCTGGTACATCAACAAACGGAGGAACCAGAGCTTACCTGTTTTGTCATGAGGAAATGAGTGTGTGGCAATGGGCAAAATCTTCTCACCACTTTCCATTAGCAATGCTTATTCTAGGGAAGTCCAGTGTGTTAGGTTGAGCAGGTCTAGCCTTCTGCTTAATGAGGGGGTCTCTCAATCCAGTAGTCACGAAGAAAATATTCAGTCATTGGGGCTGAGCTTGCTGCATTCTCTTTGCATCTACCTACAACGTCAAGTGCAGCAAGTTCTTCGCTCTTCTCTCCCCAGGAGGAGTCATTGAGGGATGCAATGACCCATAACTGGCCTCTAGGACTCCTTTATTCCTTCCTTCCAAAATGTTTAGAAAGAGATCATTGGCAAAGATGATCACAGTCATCCTCATAGCCCCTAACTGGTCTTGCGTTTTCCCTTCCTCTGGCCTCCTCTAATAAACCCTCCCTGAGTGCTGGGCTCTACTCCAGATCTATTCTCTCACCCATTGGCGTCTCTTCACCCAGACATTCAATCCCTCAAGTTGACTGCATGGTTTCTCTAACTCCAGTGATGGCTAGACAGTCCGTTTTCATAGTCACTTCTTCATATTCTTACTTCTTCCAAGAAACCTTCTACAAGCAAAATTTACAAAAGCAAGTTGAAAGGGTTCTTTATATGGGGAGTTGAACAGTCTTCATCCTTTTTCAGCTCCTCTTCAAGCAATCTTGGAATTTCTTGTCTATCTTTTTCAGAATGGAGTCAGCTATTCCACTATCAAAGTACTATTAGTGGCCATATCTTTCTTTCACATTGGTGAGAATCACATACTCATTGCATCCTTAAGACTAGCTAAAACCCTTCTTAGAGGAACTTTTCTATTATGTTCCCCACTTAGAGACCCACTTCCTCCCTGGGATATTACAATTTTACTACAAGCCTTAACTAGTTCTCCATTTGAACCTGCTACTAAAGTTGATTTAAATGTTTTCCTCTTGTAAAACTCTTTTCTTAGTTGCTGTTACTTCTGCTTGGAAAATTTCTGCCTTCTCTGCAAAAACCTCCCTACATGTTTGTTTTCCCATTAATAGAGTGTACTTGAAAATTAAAACTTCTTATCTTCCAAAGGTGGCTTCTGAATCTTCTAACAAAAATCAATAAATCTTCCTGTATTCTTCCCAAATTTTTCAAAGGTGGATGTTCATGGTCAGTTGTGATTCAGTTTACATCAGACAAAATCCTTCAGGAAAACTAATTAGTTGTTTACTTCCCTGTCAAGATGGGAAAGGGGGTGTAACACCCATGCACTGGCCCAGTAATCAAGGAGCCTCAATCCTCACCACTAGCACTAGTGAGGGGTGCCCACACTGAGAAGGATATCAAATACACATACAGTAAAATACAATTTCCCTTAAGATCACAGTCAGTCTGGGGCTGATTTTTCTCTTTCTCTCCAGATCCCCAATAAGACTCCCCACTGGTACAGCTATAGAGTACAGGTCTCAGCCTAATGGTCAAGCTAAAACCTCCAGCACCATTTCTGTCCAACCAGTGCTTCATGTCCCTGCCCAAGTAGCTGACACACACATACTTTGAGATATGAGTTATATACAGACACTCCTGGGGAAGGCTGGCACAGGTTCTCCAGCTATGACCCCTTCTCTGCCAGGCTATAAGGTAGAAATTACTGCCACCAACCACGAATATCAGCTACTAATAAGGTCCTTACTAAAGGGTGTCCAATTATTACTGTGCAATATTATCCAAATAGTGTGACCCAGGGCTAAAGCTATTGGAGTGGCTTGGCCAGCATCACTATATACATGCAATGTACTCTAGTCTAGAGCTTAAATTATCTCTACATAAAACAGCCACAGTTGAAAGGTTTAAAATATTTAATAATACATAAGAACACAAGACAATACTTCTTACTACACAGTGCTAGTCAAGAGTTCAGAGATCACAGGAAAATGCTTATAATACAGTAGAATAGTTCTGATATCAATACAGAAAACTAGTCTAATCATCCTATTTCCTAGCTACTTCTAAGAGAGACACTAAAGTCTAAGAGCATACTTACATACAGAGCACAGGCAGAGTATTAGTGAGTTGGATGTTCTCAAGACAAATTCAAAATGCTTTGAGTCTCTCTCTCTCTGTCCTTAATTGATAACACAGTACTACTGACTCATCTGAGTTTAGCAGCCCTTTTGATCTCGCACCTGGTCAGGAAGCTACAGCAATAAAAGACATACATGGAAATTCTAGCAATTAACTCTGGTCTCAAAACAATAGCAAGAATTCCTTCATCCAGACATCTCCAAACAATTATACAATGTTTGACTTATCAGCTTCCCTCCAGCAGAGTGCAATGTGGTTACATTTTTGAAGTTCAACATCCAATACATTTTTTTTATTTAACAGAACAAGCCTGTGTCTTATATTGATATTTACAAATGGCAGAATTATTTACAAAATTCTATCTAGCTAGGCTGGCAGCCTTCACATATCTTCACAGGGGGTATCCAGAGTCACTCTTCCATTGGCTGTCTGAATGTATATCCTATATTTACAAAAAAAGGTGTTTATCACTGCTTACACTCCCAAAAGCCCATTCTATTGTAGACACGTCTACATCCTTCTTTTCCAGAGTACCCCCTGTTAGGTTTTATTCTCCTACTCCTCCCTTACTGAGAGAGTCTTTCTGTCTAGTTTATGATTTAGAATTTGTAGAGTGTTAGGATTATTAGATCATTTAGGTTAGAAAGTGTGATTAGTGTTAGAGTTTAATGTATGTTACGGTTCTTCAGAGTTGTGTATGCTTGCTTGTTTATATTAGGTATTTCATTAAGCTTTGTTATAGCTGTAGATTAGTGATATTAGTACAGAAATTCAGCCACAGTTTTACTGTAGGTATTATCCTTTTTGATAATGGCAGGTAGTCAAAGCTTTATGAAATGTATGGAATATTGGCACAAGCTGCCACCCAAGGATCCACATTTCATAGTGTTTCTGCAACCTTGACACTGTCAGGCTTGCTCTTGCTTCAGCTCCTGTGCCTTGCATACTACAAGGGAGAAATTAATAGTCAAGGGGCTCCATCCTCTTCCAACAGGGTCTGCCACCCCTTCTAGTTCCTCATCACCCCTTCTCAAGGATAAGAGGCACAAGGAGAAGACTGATCAAGACAAAGAGAATGAGCTTGAGAAAGTTAAGCAATAGTTAAAGAAAAATCTAAGGAAAAGGAAAAATCGGACTCTGAGAAGTCCTGCAAGCATTTCCCAGAGCAGACGTTAGCTTCAGTGTCGGATCCCAAGGTGCCACAATGTTCAGAACAAACGGTTTCTCTGCGCTGTATGTTTCCTACTCAGTCCGGATTCTCCCTTGATCCAGTGAGTCACAACAGACTGCACTCACCTATTCTTTAGGAAAGGATGTATTCTAGACTACCACTGGTGGAGTTTTTATCCCAGTCATTTAGAAATCTGAACAGGATGTCAACAGAATGATGAGAAAGTTTTTTTTAGAATGCAAATCCAGTTTGGGGTTCTCTCTTCTGGAAACATACAGAGTACTGGACCATCTATCCCCTCTTGTATCTTATCCAGACCTGGTCTGCTAATCAACAGTGGTTGTCTCGGACCCCGTCTATCCCAGAGTGCCTCTGTCAGAGCTGGGAGTTCAGGTGACTTTGACAAGTTCCCATCCTCCTGTGGGTCTGACATGTTCTGATCCAGAACAGTCTTGAAGCCAAAGTTATGTCACCATGGTTCCAGGGATGGGTCCACTCTGAAGCTTTCACAGCCATTGCTTCTCCTCTGTGAATTGGTGCTTAACAGGTCAGCACAGAGATCTAGCTCCGGTAGAGGTCCCCTGATTCCAAGATTTTCTTTCTGTCTGAGGATAGTAGGATTGGAGCAGAGTAGATGGCATCCTGGCCTTTGAGTGGGTACTTTTGATGCTGAGGGGAAAAGCACTTTTCATCCAGGTCAGCTCCATCTGAACCTTGACTGGAATCACCTTTTGCTTCTCATCCTTTAGAGACAGCCAGTTCTAGAGGTTTCCTGGCAACCTGCTATATAAGCTTCCTTTCTGATTAAGAACCTCTCTTCCTCCCATAGAAACAGTTTGTGGAAAATGGACGTGTAAGCAGAAGCACTTCCCTAGTGTTTGTCACCAAAGACACAGACGTGGATGGAGGTGAAGGTCCCTTAGATCCCCCTCTGAAGATTTCACCTCTGGTGCCATCCTTGAATTGATGAACCAGAGAGGGGGGTTGGTCCACAGATAGTCCTCCTCCAGAGGAGTCCATGTTTGTGGAAGCCTTTTGTTCCAGCTCATTCATCTTTGTCCTGAGTGGTACCATATGTTTACCCACTCATTCATTTAATGGCTCAATGGGCATGGAGGGACTCTGATGTGGTGGCTCTCATTCCTAAGAAACCTGACAGGATTCTAGCAGAGCCCACAGACAGGAAACACTAGAGCAAAGGTGGATGCGATGGTTGTAGCAGCAGCCAAAAATAAGGAATTGTCTGAAGAAAGGTCCTCTGGTCATACCCCTAATAGGAAGTCTAGGTCTATGGACCATTTTTGGGAAATGGACATATGCTTTAGTGATCTTTGCACTCAGAACAGTAAATTATTTAGCCCATGTTACCAGATTTCAAACAGACTTGACCAAGGAGATTTCGATGTCTCTCAAGTATTCCACTTACGAATGTCCAAAAGACAGAAGGACTCCTAGCTTTCTACCTCCATAGCCACGTGACTATTTTCCAGTGCAGCTGATGGAACACCAAGGGCAGCAGGCACTGGCATTACCATTTGTCAGCATGCCTGGGCACTTCTGTGCAACTCTGCAAAATGCTTTAGTACTTCTT
This sequence comes from Protopterus annectens, assembly GCF_019279795.1. Lineage (NCBI taxonomy): Eukaryota > Metazoa > Chordata > Ceratodontiformes > Protopteridae > Protopterus > Protopterus annectens. The sequence continues at coordinate 307,410,382 of NC_056739.1, forward strand.
TCATTAATGCCTATGTCTCTAATGCAAACAGGAAACCTGTAAATGGTTTATCTCCCAGGCCCATGCTTACACTTATCAAGGGTATCAGAACTTGTCAGAAATTTGGGATGCATGGCTAGGCTTAAAAAGGCCCTTGTGGTCATTAGCATTGTAAATACCTATGAACCCCTTTGTTTGGTCTATCTTGTTTGGACCTAAAGTAAAAGAAACATTGACTAGGAGTCATTAGTATTGTAAGACACTCCCTGCAGTAGGCATCTGCTTCTCCACATCCCAGATATTCTGCTCTAGGAATCATGAGGCTTGGAAGATGTGGTTTGGAAAATGTGAGTTTTTCCAGGAAACTCTTGGAGATAGACCCCTCATGGCAGAGGAGGGTAGATAATAGATGTCACCCTAGAGGTGAAATACATAACCAGGGTTTTTGCAGACCCTTTACTGAAAAGCCCTTTCAGCATCCATGAACGATTGCCCGACTGCTGCACTCTGGAGGCAGTTGGGGGACGCTCAGCTCTGCAATCACAAGCCTGGTGAAACATAACCACAGATTCTTGGGTGCTAAACATAATATCCAGAGGGTGTTCCATACCATTTTTTCTTCCCCCTGTCAAGAAGAAGAAAGTTCCCAATGTTCCACTCTGTTGATGGGAACCTTACAAAAATCCTGACTTCAGAACTCCAGGGTGCTTTCAAGGCAAATCAAATTCATCACTCCTGTCCACCAGCAAGGATAATTGTTCATCTGTTAGGTCTAATTGCTTCTACAGTCCTCATGGTTCCATTGGCCAGGTTTTACATGAGGGTTTTTTAGTGGACTTTAATGGTGCAGTGGTCCCAAATGCATCATCCACTTCATGCCAAAATCTTTTCTAAGCAAAACATATCCTGGTGGATAACATCTCACTCCATGGTAGATGGGTGTACATTCCTTATGGACACCCCTTTGGCAATAGTGACAATGGATGCTTCTGCTTTAGGTTCAGGGGGCATTTTAAAGGGAAGATGGTCCAGGGCACTTGGTCACATACCGAGGTCAATTGTCATATCAATGTTCTGAAAATAAGTGCAGTTATTCTAGTATTGCAGGCATTTCAGGACACCCTCGCCAGGGAGTGATACAAGTACAGGCAAGCAATATGGCAGTCGGCTGGTATATTAACAAATGAGGAGGAACATGATTTTATCTGCTGTGTCGACAGTCTGGCACTGGGTGATGTCTTCACAAAGCATTCTGATTAGACAACCCTGGGATGTGCATTGCAATGTCCTTTATCAGGTCCATCTTGATGCCTCACTAGTGGTCCATTAATCCACGAGTGACAACATGAAATTTTCTATCACTTGCTGTGACCTCTCCACAGGGACAGTCATTGAGTAATGCTCTAGTCCACAAATGAGCCTCAGGTCTTCTCTATGCATTCCCTTTAATGACAATGTTCATACAGAAACCAAGAAAGTGCAGGCCCAAGATGATCCTCATTGTCCCTTTCTGACCTCAACAAACATGATTTGTTTTCCTGTGGCCTCTGCTAGTCCTAACAGTTCTAACATTAACCAGAAATGCCATGTTTTCTTTCTCGGGTGTTCAGACCTTATCAACAGCTTCAAAAAATAAACCACAGTAATTGGAACAGATTTTCTGTTTGGGCTTTGTCAAGGGGCTTGGATCCATTTTCAGACTCTGTTCCTTCTATTTTAGAATTCCTATCAGAACTTTTCACAACAGGCCCAGTTATTCAACTATCGGGTCTATATTATAAAGTCGAACAAGTAAAATGTCGACTTACCTTTAATCGACCCATTTTTGTCAAAGCTGCACAACATCGAAGGGCCAAATCACTGATTTCTTTCTAAGGGAAAGAAATCGGTAGCCCAACCATGCACACCACATTAAAACAACCATTATGAAAGTAGGGGGCTTCGTTGCCCACACACCCCTAACTAAATATACTAACTCTGGGATTGCACTACAGTCAGGAAAAAGGCAGATTTACAAGAACGGCAACCGATTTCTTTCCCTTATGAATCTTCTGACCAGGATTCAGATTTTTCTGATTCTTCTGATGATCTGGATTTACCCTTATCTACTTATGAGGATTCTAATGCAGAGGACTCTATTCCCTCTGCTTCCCCTCCAGAGGATTTTTCTTTTGGTGAAACCTTGCACGCTCTATGGGAGCATTTCCACTGGGAAAGCCAGGATTTTTCTGATTCAAAAAAGAAGCTTAGGGATTTTTTTACTGTTGCTCCAGCATAGGCCTTTAGCTATACCTCCTGTACTAGACATTGTTGATGATGCCTTTTTGGAATCTAGTTTGGCCCCTGATTCTTTGCCTTCTGCTGCCAGAAAACCTGACAGATATTACAGGGTTCCTGATTCTCACGAGTTCCTTTTTAAAAATCCTATTGCAGATCCAGAGACTATTTCACAGAGACCCAAGGGTATTAAGGCCTCTACTGTCAAAAACCCAACACCTTCTGATAGAGACTCCAGGGTGCTGGATAGATGGGATAAGAGGGTTTACACTTCTGCAACCTTGGCCATTAGGGCTTTAAACTGTCAGTTTCATATGTTAAAGTATCAACAACATATTATTGGATTGCTTAAACAGAAAATGGTGTTGATTCCTAACTGTGCTGAAAATAAGGAATTACAGGGTTTAATGCATTCTGCTGAACAGGTTGAAAAACATATTTTACAATGTGGGTTTGATTCTTTAGAGGCCTCTTGCAGGGCTGCTGTCACTGGGTCTGTACAAGTTCAGCATCCAAGATTTAGTAGGCATTGTCCCTCTAAGAAATGGTCCTTTCTGGCTCCTTCCAGGCCTTCTCAATCCAAACCCAGACACAGCAGAAAGCTGAGGTTTCAGTCCCAGGGTACGCACAAGACTAAGCAGTGGGGGGCTTCTGCTTCCAAATCTGGAAGTAGTAAGACTCCCCTCTGTGGAAAACTGTCTCAATTACTTGATTTTAAAACTTCCAAGCACTTCTGAACTGAATGCTCCTTTAGGGGGAAAGATTGATCTGCAGGCCAAAAACTGGGAACTCATTACCTATGACAAATGGGTTTTAAATATAGTGTCCCAAGGATACAGATTTCACTTCCACACATTATCAACACCAAAAGGATGGCCAGATCTACCCCCAAATCAGTGGGCATAGGCTAACACTCTCTCTTTTAAACATAAAGGTTATTCAAACTGTACCAGAAGGGGAAAAAGGACAAGTTTTCTACTCAAGAATTTTCCTGGTACCCAGAAAAGAGAATTCATGGTGTCCTATTCTTGACCTGTCTACTCTAAACACCTTTTTGGTGATTCCAAAGTTCTAGATGCTGACTCTTCACCAGTTGCTTCCTATGCTAGGAAAAGATGCCTGGATGGTAACACACAATTTAAAGAAGATACCTAAGCTTCAAAGCAGGCTACAATCACTACCAGTTCTCTGCACTGCCCTTTGGCTTATCTACTGTGCCCAGGGTATTCACAAAGTGCCTAGCCCCAGTCATCGCATTTTGCAGGCAAAGAAATATTCAAATATACCCATACCTGGACGATTGTTTAATTCAGGCAGAAAGCCAGGACATACTTTTGAATCATCTGGCCTTTGTACAAAGGATGCTAACTTGTCTGGAGGTATACCATAAATGAAAAAAAATCACACCTGGTACCCTGTCAACAAATCATATTCCTGGGAGAAAGCTTGAATACAACTTCCCAGATGGCTTTCCTCACGCCAGAGAAACAAATTCATTTGACAACCTACTTCAAACAAGTGACCACAAAAACCCTACTATCTGCAAGGCAAATACTACAAGCCTTGGGGTTCATGGCCTCCTGCATTCTTCTAATTCCATATGCAAGACTGCATATGAGGAAACTACAATGGTATATAAAAAGCATATGGTGTCAACATTCTCAGGATCTAGAAGCAATGATTCTTATCATACCTTGCCTACACCTAGAGTTTCTTTGGTGGGCAGAGGTCTGCCACCAAAACAAGGGACTACCATTCACCCCACCACCTGCCGCCCAAACCCTAACAACAGACGCATCAGATTATGCATGGGGGGGTTCACCTGGCAGGGAGGTGCATTCAGGGCAAATGGAACCCAAGTCAAATGCACTTGCATATCAATCAAAAAGAAATGTTAGCTATACAGAATGCTCTGACAGCCTTCAAGGACCACATTCTTCCAGGACAATTAATGTTAAAGACGGACAACACCACTGTTATGTGGTACATAAACAAGCAGGGGGTACACATTCTTACTCCCTATGCAGACTAGCAATGGCATTGTGGAATACAGCCCTGAGCTACCAAGTGCATGTACAAGCTCAATTCCTGCCAGGAAAACCTAAATACACTGGCAGACGAACTAAGCAGAAACCTCATGGACCCACACGAGTGGAAGCTAGAACCAAGCATTTTCAACATGCTGACAAGCAAATGGGGGAACCCAGATATAGATCTGTTTGCCTCCCCTCAGAACTATCAATTGGACAAATTTTGCACAAGGACTCCCCACAAACAAGCTTGGAAAGTGGATGCTCTGTCCTTCAGCTGGAAAAACATCAGTTTATGCCTTTCCTCCTCTGCTATCCAAAGTACTACTAAAGATCAAACAAGACAAACCAAGGAAGATTTTGATTTCACCAGACTGGCCACGCCAACACTGGTACCTCCCTCTTGCATAGTGTGTCACTGTTGGCCCCATGGCACCTGCCTCAGACTCCTACCCTATTTTTTCAGCAGGAGAACAAGATTCTGCACCCTCAACTTCATACACTGAACCTAGCAGCCTGGCTAATTACCTAATCTCCCCTTTACCATCCCTCAGTAAACCAGCGATGGATATCATTTTAGAGGCAAGGAGGCCTAGTACTAGAAACTCTTATGCTGAAAAATGGAAAAGATTCTGTGCCTGGAACCAATCTCAGGGGATGAGCACAGCAGTGCCCAATTTACCTCAGATTTTACAATACTTAACTGAGAGGCTTCACAAGGTCCTGTCTTTCTCCTCCATCAAAATTTACACCTCAGCCATTTCAGCTCATTATAACACAGAACCTCCCATCTTTTCTCATCCACTGCTTAAGCAGTTCCTCAGAGGGGCCAAAAATCTATGACCACCCAGGAGAGCCCCAACTCCAGCCTGGGACCTTAACTTTGTATTGGAAAAGCTCACCCTTCCTCCTTTCGAGCCAGCTGCCATTGCAGATTTAAAATTCCTCTCTTGGAAAACAGCTTTCCTTTTAGCAATCACTTCAGCAAGAAGGGTATCTGAATTACAGGTCTTCATGGCAGTGGAGCCTTTCATCATCTTTCATGTGGACAGGGTGACCTTCAGAACCAATCCCTCCTTCATGCCCAAGGTGGTATCCACTGTGGCCCTTAATCAGTCCATTCATTTTCCAACCTTCTTTCCTAACCCACAGAATAAAGGGGAACAGATACTGCATTCCTTAGACATGCACAGACAACTTAGATTCTATTTGGACAGGACTAAACCTCAAAGGAAATCTGACCAACCGCTGGTGGTATTTGCTACAGGGGCAGAGGGGAAGGGTATTTCAAAGCAAACCATTTCCAAATGGATAGGCCATTGCAGTCATTTCTGCTACAATCACCATGGAAAACCTATCGCACAGGGGATCAGACCCCACTCAACCAGGGCTGCATCTACCTCTACAGCCTTTCTCAGAAGCGTCCGTACCAGGGACATCCTAGAAGCTGCTACCTGGAGTTCAGTACATACTTTCACCAAGTATTACCATCTGCCAGTTCTCTCTAAATCCAGACCTGGCTTTGCCACTGCAGTCTTGCAGGGCCTTATAGCTGGTCCTAATTTTATCTAAATTCCTCCTCCCATCCTTAGCTTTGGGAATCTAATCAAATGTGATGACTGCAACAGTGAAACACGAAGAACGTAGTACAGTTGTGTACATTTACTATAAATGTAGATGTTCGAGTGTATTTACTGTTGCAGTCCTGGTTACCGTCCCTCCAGCCCACTTTTTTCTTTGGGCTATACCTCTACTCTACTTTACTATGCTCAAAAGCTTTTTGGTGTATTTGCTTTTTTGTTGGAGGTATAACCTTGTATATTTATAGATTTAATTGCTTCCCATTAGGGGGGCACCTGACATGTGGGGCAAGAAAATCTGATGAAATGGTGTCAGCTGCATGTTTTATACCCCTGACCTGACGTAATGGAAGAAGGGACAGCAACTGACGCAGGACCCAAGACTTTGTTAATCAGGCCAACTGAGGGCTACTGCAAGCAGATAACCCAAATATGATGACTGCAACAGTGAATACACTCGAACATCTACATTTATGGTAAGTGTACACAATTGTACTTTCTCCAAATCTAGATGGAACAAAGCAGTGGCTAAAGTTAATATGTCCAGATAGTTATCTGAATGCATTTCTCTCATGTACAATAAAAAGGACTTGTCCTTACAATCTAAACCTAAAGCTAATTCTAAGAGGGCAGTGACCACTTCAACAGCCTTGGACAGTAGACTACCTATTGAGGATATCTATGCAGCAGCTATTTGGTCAACAGTACATACATTTGTATCTCATTGTAAACTGAATGAACAATCTAGATCACGTTCCTCCTTTGGCTCCACCATCATCAGGAATGTCCTTCCTTGATACCACCTGGGTCTACATGCTTGGGAATCTGTCCCATTGTTGAATTTGATGAAAATAGACAACACTAGATATGAAAGTTATATAGTTATCATAACAATAGATCCATGTTGTCTGATTTTCATTTGGTTCAACATCCCTCCCATCTGCGCCCTGCCAAATTGACACAAATAGGGCTCTGATGACCAGGTTAATTTTGGCATTCCTTGTCAGTGTGCAGTCATTACTACCATTTCACATAACCCTGCCATATTTTCTGACATGCATTCTGGAGCTGGTTTTGAATGGCTATATTATTGGTATATAATTACATTGTTCTACTTATGGGTATATTTTCGGGGGGGGGGGGGCAAACTCAGTCTGAAGTGCTATGATGGAATTGTGGGGAATTATGGGTTGGGGAGGAGTCCAAGCCCTGGAACTGAAGATCTTCATATTCAGTGCCAAGCTCAGATCCCAACAACCCATAGCTGAACCAGACGAAAATCAGACAAATGGGTTTATTCTTATGGTAAGTACATAACTTTTTTTTTTTCCCCCTGTTACTACTGACAGTATGCTTATTTGACTGTGTATAAACTGCACAGCATGAAGTCTGAGTTTAATGTTAAAATATTAACTGTGAATGCATTTTTAATTTAAATTTTGTTTCCATGCAGAAAGGTGTGAAATGCACTATATTTGGCATTTGGTGCAGACAAGTTTAGATTATGAGCTCTCTTAACGAGTTACAGCTTCTGTTTCCCTCAGCCTTTGTTTGTCTTATGTGAGTCTGACCAAGTTATTTCACCAGACAGTGCTCCAGGAAGAAAAATCTTGTGTCCAATAGGCTGTCCCAAGTTGTTCACAAACTCATTACACATTTGTCTCTTGAATTCCTTCACCCTTCAGGTAGCCACTAATTTGTGCTTCACTATATTTGACTATGAATTCTTGCATGTCTGTTGTAGTTTAATAGATTGCTAGACACACGTTCAATAAATGTGAGATCCAAGACAGTACTAGAGTTGTAGGATTTTATCTGGGAGAGGAAGAGAGCAATGGTCAAATGGGGTATGTCAATCCTTCCAACAGAACAAGGTAGTTTAGGATTATCTGATTTGAAGGGATATTTATGATTAATCTGATGTGAATGGATATTTTAGAGCTACACAGATAAAGCTCAAACTAATTCAAGCAGAAAGCTATAAATTAAAGTGGAAAGGGATGATGAATGAATGAGGGGGCTCAAGAAATGAGAATGGGACTCTGGATGCAGATCCTCAAGGAGCATATGAATATAATATTCTGCATGGTGGCGGTTAAAATAACACAAAGTATTGTAGGAACTAAGCAATGTAAGAATGAAGAAAGGAGATTACCGCAATTAGGGCTATAAGGAATAGGCAAGAGGGAGTGGAATTTACTGGAAAAAATGGGAAAGGAACCAAGATATTGGAACCAAATAATAAGAGAGGAAAAGGTAATACAATGAGAAGAGGCCAAGAATACATTTGGACTGCAGGTTAGAGAAAGCTTTCCCTATCAGAGACCAATATATAGGCAAAGAGATAGGGGAATCCTAAGTGAAAGACCTGCTCTGGTAGAGTTTTTATAGGTTCATAGATGTTTACTAGGCTAACGACCACAAGGGCTTTTTTAAGCCTAGCCTTGCATCCCAAATCTCTGACAAGTTTTGATACCCTTGATAAGTGTAAGCATGGGCCTGGGAGACTAACCATTTACAGGTTGCCTGTGACCATTAGAGGCATGGGTGCCAAACCAGGGATGACTTTTTGGTTTCCCATCCAGTTGTCCAAGTTGCACTTGAATTGGGTTAGGGAGGAACTCTGCTTCACGTGGATGGGGAGACTGTTCCATGGACTGGGTAGTCTCTGTGATACATACCTATCTCTCTAGCAGGTCCTATTTATATCACAGGCAAGATTTAAGTCTTTAGAATGGGTAATTCTAGTGCTGTTTGTTTTGTGGATATGCAGGAGGTCCATCAGAGTGGGGTCCAACAGTGCCCTGTATGCCAGGCATAGATCTCCCCTCAAAAGCCTGTAGGAGACAAAATACAGGGATAGAGCCTTGAGGCAGTCTGCATAGGACATTTTACTTATGCTCTGGATTCTTTTAATGAGGAACCTCTATGGACATTCCAGCTGTTGGATTATGCCTGGTTAGGTACACACCAAAGGGGGCATTGTTCTCAATGATAGGTCTGATGAATGCCGAGTACCGTGGAACAATGACTTCCTTGGACATGAATGCCATACCTTTGTTTACAAGTTGAGCAACATAGAATGATTTCCTCACCACTGTAGACATGTGATGGCCAAAGGCTGGACTGCTATCTGTGTGTGTCCCTAAGTCCCTGACTACTGGGTCAGTTCTAAGGTTTCTATTGTCAATATGATAGTTACCAGGGATGGATGACTTCCCAAAGGATACTATTATGCTTTTCTTGGCATTTAGTTTTAGTCCATGGCTCTGACACCAGTTGTTTATGTGTCAGAATGAGATTCAATGACCGCTCCTAATTTGTAATAATCTGCAGGTTTAGTCAACCAGAGACTAATGATATTGGCCTTGACTGCCGAGAAGTAAATGCCAAAAAGGAGCGGTCCAAGGAGTGATCCCTGAGAAATGCCACTTGTGACTGGCCTCTTTGTAGAGGTGGACTCTCCAGTTCTAACTTTGTGGGTCCTGTGAGCCAAGTTGGCTATCCACCTGGTGACATATAGGTTTGTACCTAACCTCTTGAGTTTGTCAACAATACCTGAGTGGGGTATTTTGAAAGATGCCTTGGCCTGGTCAAGATGGGCAGTGTGAATGATTTTGCCCTCATCTATTGCTTTGATGACCTTCTCAAATTAGTCCACCAGGTTGAGTAGGCATGTCTCACCTAGACAAAACGAAACTGGGTTGGGGGCCAGTGTCTGAAGGTTTACTATATCTCTGTTGATAATCTCCATAATTCTTTCCATGGCTTTACATACAAGACTAGTGAGACTTATGGGTCTGTAGTTGGCCCACCTTTGTGCAGAGGGATGACTGTTGCCTTTTTCCATTCATGAGACACAAAGCCTGTTTGGAGGCTACAGTTAGAGTAATTTTAGAGGGCCTGATAGGTCATGTTTCATGCTATTTAGAAGGCATCCTGGTATACTCTCTGGGCCCATTGATGCAGTGCTCTTGGTCTTAGAGAGAGCATTAAAGACTTGTTCCCTAGTGATAGTAGGGGGAATTATATTTGATATTTCCTGAGGGAAGGTTGTCTTGGAGAGGGGTAAAGTTGGAGCTGAATGTATCAGGCAGGAGGTTTGCTATATCTTTTGGTTCAGTATAGGTGGCTCCATTTACAGTGAGCTCTTCACACAATTGTGTATCGCCTTTGAGGTTGCGAACATAGCTAATGAATGCATTGTGGTTGTCCTTGGCCTGGGAGACCAAAGTTACCTCAAAATTGGCTTTGGTAGACTTTATTTGCCTTCTGAGTTGTTTTAGTTTATGAGTGCTTTTACCATGCTAGGTGCTGCGCCACCTATTTTTTTTGCCATGAGTTTCTTCCTTCTGTTAGTTAACAGCCTAATGATTTTGTGATTCCACCAGGCTGGCTTGGTTTTTTTGTATTGTATTTCTTCCTTGTGGGTACAGCTGCATCCATGCAGCTATTAACATGCTTGTACAGGGTATCTGTGAACAGTTCTGCATAGGCAGCAGTGTTCTCAGGGTTTATGGGGGCTTGAAATTTTGCCAGGTTCTCAATAGCAGGAGGTTAAGCCTTAGAATAGCTCCTGAATATTCTCAGGTTAAGCTGGGGGGGGTTGTCCAGTTTTGTTTTGTTTTTTTTTACTTCAAAGGAGACCATTTTGTGGTTTGATCTTACCAGGGAAGGCATTACAGTAGGGGATGTGCAGCACTCTCCCATATTAGTGAGGACCAAATCCAGTATGGTTGCACCCCTGGTTGGTGTATTGACTATCTAGCCCAGGGAGTTTGCATTTACAAAATCCAGGAATCTTTGTGCCTTTACATTTGGTGTCATACAGGATTCCCAGTTAATAGTGCAGTAATTAAGTCCTCCATAATATAGGTTCATACTAGGCTATCTGCCCTAGGGCATTTATAAGCCTAGCCAGAGTGTGTTTGGCTTTCACCACCCATTTTAAATTAATTTTGCTATGCCTTTTTTTGAGGTTAGTATACTGTGCCTCTGTCTAACAGTGACACAGAAGTGATAGCCGGGGTAAACCTACGATCTCCCATCCACTCATCAAGATTCCTCTTGAAGAGAGTCAATGTGGGACTCTGCCTAACCTGGACTGGGATTTTATTCCAGAGTGAAGGGAGCCTCTGGGTTATGAATCTGTCCCTCCAGCATGTCCTATTTATTTCAGTGCTGAGGTTCAAGTCTCTTGAGCGTAGCTCGATGGGATTTGGATTTTCTGAGGTGCAGCATGTCCATTAATTCCGGGTTGGACATGGCTTTATACGTCAGGCACAGATCGCCTCTGAGCAGGCGGTATGCCACTGAGTAGAGCTGGAGTTTCTTTAACCGGGCAGCATATGGCATCTGTTTGAGCCCTTTGATCCTCTTGGTGAGGTACTTTTGGGGTCTTTCCAGTTGCTGCAGGTGTCTGGTAAGGTACATCCCAAAAGGGGCATTGTACTCAACTATGGGCCTGATGAGGGATGAGTAAAGAGGTACGATGACCTCCCCTGATCTAGATGTGAATCCCTTCATGATTAGGTGGGCTATATAAAATGTTTTTCTAACCACTTTGGCCACGTGGTTGTCAGATGAGAGATTGCTATCAACTTGGGGCCCCAGGTCCCTAATGACTTCTTCTGTACTTAATGGATTACCACCTATGTGGTAATTTGTGGGCACTTTGTTTTTGCCAAAGGAGATGACTATACACTTTTTGGCATTTAGCTTGAGGCCATGGCTCTGGCACCAGTTGTCTGTTTCTATGAGGCCCTTTTGGAGGATGCTTGTGTCGGCTGGAGAGTTGATTATGGCCCAGTTTGCAGTCATCTGCGAACTTGGTCAGCCACAGTCCTTCCGTGTTGGCCTGTACCGCCAAGAAATATATACCGAACAAGAGAGGTCCCAGAACTGAGCCTTGTGGGACGCCACTTGTAACTGGTTTGGAGTCTGACATGGCTCCAGCAATTCTAACCATGTGGGTTCTGTCCTTGAGCCAGTTTGCAACCCATCTAGTGACATAGGGGTTTATATTTAAGCTGGTGAGCTTATCTATAATGCCCGAGTGGGGTATTGTATCGAAGGCTTTTGCGAGGTCCAGGTAGGCTGTGTGGACCACCTTCCCCTCGTCAATGGCCTTGGTGACTGTTTCAAAGAAATCGACCAGGTTTAAGAGGCAGGATCTGCCCTTAACAAAGCCAAACTGGGTAGGATCCAGTGTCTGTAGGTCCCCAATATCTTTATTTATGAGGTCCATGATGATCCTTTCCATAGCTTTGCAGACCAAGCTAGTCAGGCTTATGGGGCGATAGTTTCCAGGATCCGTTGAGGCACCACCTTTGTGGAGAGGGACCACTGTTGCTGCACGCCACTCTTTGGGTACATATCCTGTAGTAAGGCTAAGATTGAACAGTAGTTTTATGTTTGGGTTTAGCTCTTCTTGGAGTTCATGTAGGATGCAGCCCGGGACACCATCTGGTCCCATTGATGCTGTGTTTTTTGCTTTGGAGAGGGCGGCTCTTACCTGAGCATCTGAGATGTCAGGGGGGCAGCACTCTGTTGGGATAGATATTTGCCCTTTTGGTGGGGGGAGAAGTTTGCACTGAACCTGTCAGCTAGGATGTTGGCAATGTCTGTGGGCTCTGTGTATTTTTTGTCACTTTGGACTAATTCTGAGCATATCTGGGAATTCCCACCCAGGTTCCTAACATAACTAAAGAAAGCCTTGTGATTATCCCTAGTGTCCTGTGCAATTTTTCTCTCTAAGCTGGCCTTAGACGATTTTATGAGTGCCCGTAGTTTATTGCTAATACTGATCAGAGATGCCTTCCCTTTTTGGGATTTTGCTCTATCATGTAGTAGCTTCCTCCTTCTATTGTATAGTTTGTTTATGGCTGGGGTCTACCAGACAGGAAGTCTGCCTTTGGAGGATTGGGTCTTGGTTTTATTTGGGATTGCATGATCCATGCATTCCTGAAGGTGTTCATAAATGCGTTTATAAAGGATTCTGCGGTCTGGGCCGTATTTTCCACAGGCCCGGGGGCTTTGAAGGATTTTGCCTCGGTTTTGAGGCGTGTGAAATTTGCTTTAGAGAAGTTTTTCACTGTGGTTTTCTGGGCAGGGGGTGGGGTCGGGATGTGAATATCCAGTGAGATTAGTTTATGGTCTGATCTTACCAGTGAGGGATACACTTCTGGTCTGGAGCACAGTGTCCCCATGTTGGTGATGATCAGGTCCAGTATGTTTTTCCCTCTTGTGGGAGTGGTAACAAGTTGTTCCATAGCATTTGAGTTTATAAATTCTAGGAACCTTTGGGCTAGGGTGCTGGAGCTAAAGTAATGCTCCCAGTCTATGTTTGGGTAGTTGAAGTCGCCCAATATAATGGTGTTTGGAGGGACCTTCATATTTTCCAGTATTCTCAGGAAGGCCCAGTGGGGTTCCTGTGTTTGGGAGGGTGGTCTGTAGCAGGCTATAAACTGGAAGGCAGTTTTACCCACAGTTAGTTGCACATGGATAGTCTCTGATGCTTCGTGCTGTGCCACCAACCAGGAGGTGTGAGTATCTTTGACGAATATTGATACTCCCCCTCCTTTTGTGGTTCGGTCCAAGTTTTGGGGCCGAAAAGCATGGTATGAGGTATAACCTGGTAGTGCTGGGGTGCTCTTGGGAGCCTTGAACCAGGTTTCTGTTACTGCACAGATATCTATGTTCTCCATGCTAAGGAGAGTTTGAGTGCATCTTGAGGTTTAGACTTCTGGCGTTGAGCAGCATTACTCTTAGTTTCTTATCCCTTGTGATACCTATGGAGGTGGGTTTGTCTTTTGAGCCTTGCCTAAAAAAGGCACTATGGCGGTAGCAAGAGCCTTTGCCAATATCCAAAGCCCAGGGTGACAGGTGCAAGCCGTCCCTAGCGAAGCATCGTGGCTTGTCGAGCATGTCATCCCAGGCTGACAGGCATTGGATCCCCTTTGAATGACACCAACACTTAAGCCAATTGTTGAAATTGATCATCTTGTCTTCATATTGTGGCATCATTCTTGGTGAGGGTAAGATGCTACTCAAGGTCAGGGTCATACCGGCCTGGGCTACATGCTCAGAGAGCTCCTCTATGTCTCTTTTCATGTAGTCCAGGGAGGTACGTCTCAGGTCATTCACACCAGCATGGACAATGACTGAGTCATATTTGTACTTGCCTTGGAGTGACCTGAGTGCTTGTGTTATGTGGTGGATCCTAGCGCCCGACAGGCAGCTCACCGTGACCTTCTTCTTCAGCCTGGTGAGCGGGACGTCAGTGTGCCTGACGATAGAGTCACCTATTACAAGTGTATCAGGTGTGTTGTTTAGCCTTAAGGGCTGTGACTGTTTGGCACACTGGCTTTGTGAGCTATGTGTTGCACGTGTTTTGTTTTGGGGTAGCGGTTGCTTGGGTGTCTGCTTTGGAGGTCTCTGCTGCTTAGGCAGATTTTTATTTAGAGCCTCCGAGTATGTTTTTGTGTGTTTATGTGTTTGGTTTGTTGTCGTGGTAGGTCTATGTGAGACTGTGAGTGTGGTTTCCTTCTCCTCCTGACTGGTTACGCCAGTACTGAGTTGAGAGAGCTTAGCCTCCAGTTTGGCTATATGGTTGCATCTCTCACATGTGTTTGAATTTGTTGGGAGGAGGAGAGGGTTGTCTGTGTACATGAGGCAGTTGTAACATTGCCTCAAGATTCCCAGATTCACCAGCTGGACCGGAGAGGAGATTGACAACTGACCTTTGGACATGCTAGAATAGTATTGGGAATTCCTTTGTAATTGAAAAAAGGGCCAATGGGGAACAAGGTACTCAAGGGGAGTTTGAGAGGGTGTACTTTTAATTTTTTAGAGCTGACTTATATAATTGCTTTAGTGAGCAAGTGCCAGGTAACTTAAATGCAATGTGCTACAGGTAACTTAAATGCAAAAACAACAAACAGTAACTTTCTTTCAAGTGAAACAAGAAATAAGTGCAGTAAGCAATGCAGATATCACTAGGGATCCACAGAAGTGCTACAAGGCCACATTTTAGGTGGAATTAGCGTTTCAGGGAAATAAACAAACAAGCAGCATACAAATAAAGCTAGATTCAGCAGGCCTGGATCTAGTCTATGCTACAGCAAACAAGGTGTACCAATTTCAGTAAGAAACAGTTAGAATATGCAGGCACTATAAGCCTCTAACCAGAAATTCCCTGCTCAGAAGGGCAGAGTCCAGCCTCTCCTCCCACAAGAGTGCAGACCGCAATCCTTCTTAATGTAAAATAACTGGCCTGAAGCCCAAGTGCTTAAACCAGAACTAATACACTTTTAGAATAACAGACACTGAGCTCTCAATCAGCAGTTCCCAACTTAGAAGGATGTAAGCTACCTGTCCTGTCACCACAGTGCAGGCCACAAACCTTCCTAATGTAAAACAACTGGTCTGAAGCCCAAGTGCTTAATCCAAAAGACTTAGAAATGATAGCTACACTTTAATCAAGTTACTACCAGCAGTAATAAATACAACTGAATACTTTAAAGAATGCCTGGATTAGTGCTCAAGTTATACAAACAAAGCTAGATTCAGCAGGCCTGGATCTAGTCTATGCTACAGCAAACGAGGTGTACCAATTTCAGTAAGAAGCAGTTCAAATATGCAGGCACTATAAGCTTTAACCAGAAATTCCCAGCTCAGAAGGACAGAGTCCAGCCTCTCCTCCCACAAGAGTGCAGAACACAAACCCTCTTAATTTAAATAACTGGCCTCAAGCCCAAGTGCTTAAACCAGAATTAATACACTTTTAGAATAACAGACACTGAGCCCTCAATCAGCAGTTCCCAACTTAGAAGGATGTAAGCTACCTGTTCTGCCACTACAGTGCAGACCACAAACCTTCCTAATGTAAAACTAGTCTGAAGCCCAGGTGCTTAAACTAAAAGACTTACAATGAGTTACACCAAGCAGTAATAAATACAACTGAGTACTTTTAAGATGACGCAAAAGCAAAATAAAGTAGGAAAAAACACAAATACAGTAAAAGCAGATACATTTTTTTTGTTTGTTTTGGAAAGAGAGACAGGAGTAGCAGAAACTAAGCTGATTGGCCTTCTCAAATGCTCTCCCTGTACTGGGTAGAATGAGGTAATGACACTAGACTGGGAGGAGGTTCCCAGATCAAATTTACACTAGGGTGTTGCTCACAGCTGAAAAGCAGCAGTGAGCCTTTAAATGAAAGTTTTAAACAGGGAGCCACTAGAAAAAAAGAGTTTAACTGCAACAAGTTATCATAAACAAACAACCCAACAGATGCTTAATAAGAGTGGACAATTTCCAGTTAATACCTCACACACAGTGAAACTAGCTAGAAAAAATACACAGTAGACAAAGTGCTATAAACAACAAAGAAATAAAGAACAAAATAAACAAAAAACAGGATACTTAATGTTATATATTGTAGCTCCGAGTTTGCTGAGTGTCCTTCCTTCGATCAGCTCACTGTAAAAACACTCACAACTGAGCTTCTTAGGTAACAGAAAGTTGAAACCTGAGACAGCTTTTAAGAAAGAAATCTCAAAAGAACCAATGAGGTGCTTAATCTAAGCTGTAGTCCAGGAGACCTAAGTCAGCCAATGACCTCAAACAATTCTCTCTCACTGAAATGCCTGATGGCTTTGGCTAAAACAAGATGTCCCTGAATTATGTGCTCAGACACACAGCCTCCACAAACACTAGGCCCAAATACAAGCCTGAATATGGAAATGCTACAAATATCCCCACTACTTAGAACAAACAGCAGAAATGTTACAGCTGAAAAGCAGCAGTGAGCCTTTAAATGAAAGTTTTAAACAGCTAAAGGAGCCACTAGAAAAAAAAGAGTTTAACTGCAACAAGTTATCATAAACAAACAACCCAACAGATGCTTAATAAGAGTGGACAATTTCCAGTAAATACCTCACACACAGTACACAAAGTGCTATAAACAACAAAGAAATAAAGAACAAAATAAACAAAAAACAGGATACTTAATGTTATATATTGTAGCTCCGAGTTTGCTGAGTGTCCTTCCTTTGATCAGCTCACTGTAAAATGGCTGAACACTCACAACTGAGCTTCTTAGGTAACAGAAAGTTGAAACCTGAGACAGCTTTTAAGAAAGAAATCTCAAAAGAACCAATGAGGTGCTTAGTCTAAGCTGTAGTCCAGGAGACCTCAGTCAGCCAATGACCTCAAACAATTCTCTCTCACTGAAATGCCTGATGGCTTTGGCTAAAACAAGATGTCCCTGAATTATGTGCTCAGACACACAGCCTCCACAAACACTAGGCCCAAATACAAGCCTGAATATGGAAATGCTACAAATATCCCCACTACTTAGAACAAACAGCAGAAATGTTACTCACAGCTGAAAAGCAGCAGTGAGCCTTTAAATGAAAGTTTTAAACAGCTAAAGGAGCCACTAGAAAAAAAGAGTTTAACTGCAACAAGTTATAAACAAACAACCCAACAGATGCTTAATAAGAGTGGACAATTTCCAGTTAATACCTCACACACAGTGAAACTAGCTAGAAAAAATACACAGTACACAAAGTGCTATAAACAACAAAGAAATAAATTACAAAATAAACAAAAAACAGGATACTTAATGTTATATATTGTAGCTCCGAGTTTGCTGAGTGTCCTTCCTTCGATCAGCTCACTGTAATATGGTATTGGGTTGGATGGTTAGTCTTTTTAATAAGGTTAAATACATGGTATGGATTTCCTGGGTCATACAGGGAGACCTATAGCTTTTAAGGAAGTGGTATGGGATTTTGCTTATGGTAAAAAAAAAAAAAAAAAAAAATAAGAGTTTATAAATGAGGAAATAAAATATTACTAAGAAAAAATATGTTTGTGGAAAATAAAAATTGATGATATAGAAAAAGAAAAGTATTGTATAAGAATGTAATGACAAAACATTACTATGTAAAACAATCGGAAAATCTAACATTTGAAAAAAGTAAAGCTAGCAAAAATACACCCTCAGAAGCCGGTGTCTGCACAGCAGCTCTGGACCCATCCAAGGTAGAGACATCCGCAGGTTCCATAGTCAAAGAAACATCTTGCGGCATACCAGACTCCGAATGGCTCTCAGTAGAGGCCTGCGAATCTGTAGAAGTGGGTATCAGGGGTTGCGAAGGCACCTCACTGAGTACTAGCAAACTGGCAAGTAGCTTAACGGAAGTGTCAGCAGTTTTGGACCTATGTGTTCTGTCTCTGTCTTTATCTTTACGTTTTCTCGGAAGATCGGTAGTCGTCTGGCTTATCAAAGCCATTTCATAATATGGAGAATGAGAGCAAACTAATTTAGCAACAAAGCCAGACGACGAATAGTCTGGGTGTTAAGGCACAAAACAGCGAGGAACATCATGGTCTGGGCCTAAACACGTGACGCAGTAAGAATGAAAAAATCTGAGGTATTTGCTTTCCACAGGCAAGACAACTGTTAACTTTTTCTGACATCGGTTAGAACAAGAAAAAAGGATCCCCAACGGGGTACTTAGCTTTAGAAGACTTCAGGTTTGAAACTCGAAAAACAAACATTTCAGGTAGCTATCGGCACTTGCAAACTGCTTTTGCTTCGGGCTCCCGTGTGGCAAGAAAAGCTGATGTAATGGCGTCAGCTGTATGTTTTATACCCCTGATGTCATGGAAGAAGCGACAGCATCCCGACGCAGAAATCCCAAGACTCTGGTATTCGGGCCAACTGAGGGCTACCTATAGGCAGATAACCCAAGTGTGATGACTGCAACAGTGAAACGCGAAGAACATCTACAGATATTATTTATACATGTTATATGTACACAATTACACAAATGTGAATTGGAACACAAAATAAGGACTAAACCAGTGAGGGAATGGAGAAAGTTCTATGTATTCCCATTGGCAAAATCTAAGTGCACAAAAATCAGGTAAGAGATGCCTGAAAATAAATGGAAGAAAGAACTGACAACAGTGAAAACAAATAAGTTGGAATACATAGTGAAAGAGGGATGAAGCCAAGCAGGTGTTTCACCTACAGAGCAAAGAATGCCTTCCACATTGGGGAGTGGGATACTGAATGAAAGACCAGCTTTGGTAGGGTTTTTAGTGAATTAAGATCAGAAGATTCTATTAAAAAGAGATAATTAGTAAGAGGCATATAAAATGTTAGACAATTAAAAAAATTGAGATTAAAGACTGCGAGGGAAACTTGGGATGACAAATTACAAGAGAACAATGGGAGGAAATTTGTAATACCTGTACGCATGCTGTGAAGGCCAGCAGATTTAGGATATTTGCAAGGAAAATGTTACACAAGTTCTTTTATATTCCAAGTAGGCTTCAGAGGATTTTTTCCTGAAGTAGTGAGATGATGTTAGAGATTTGAAGGGAACAATAAAGGACAATGGGAACAGTTTCTGGGACAGTGTGGAGTTAATGGAGCTTCCTACAGAATATCCTGAGACAGTTTTTGGGAGGAAAATGTTATATTAACCAAGTGGATTCAAAAATCCCAGAAGCCCTTTCAGCCTCCCCTCCACCTGAATTTAAGGGCTAGAGATGTGCAACCTACTCTGTGAAGACCTATCAAAATTCATGTAAGACTTCATCTCCTCAAATTTGATACAGCAGTGAACATTCACTAAGAAATTTCACAGCCATTTAAACACTGAGCTATAAATCCCTACCAGAACCACATATTATGGAAAATTCAGATGGTCCATCAGTATATGTAAAACTAAACAAAATAAAGAAAATCTCCAGATTTAGTAGATCCAAAATCCCCTGTTCCTCAAGGATATCAAAATCATTTCATACTAAAGGAGCGCATGACATCTGCTATTCCTACCCAATAGACATTGCCAATATCTATATAAACACATTTTATGTCAACTTTACCTCCAGAGACTTGTATCCTAAGCCCTGAAGTATCTGAATCCCTTAATTTACTCCAATTATTTCTAAAAATTACTTACTGAAAGTGCAAACCAATACCAAAAATACTTATCTAATGGGACCAAACAATATATCCAGCTACTTACTTAACAGGGTTAAACATGCCCTTGCAAACACAAACTGTTTAATGTAAGTTTAGCTACTAATTCTGTCCCTGAAAAGTGGTACGCTGCAGTGGTAATGGCTCTGGAAAGCCTTACAACAGACTTTGGTAATTGCAGAGCTATATAAAATCTTAAAAGTCTGATCTGCAAAGCCATGGAACATATAACTGATCTCAGAATGCAATAAAGATTATTATTAGACTTGACCCCCAACTGTTTGGCTTAATGAAGGGTAGAACGTGTCTAATGATTCTGCTAAATGTCTTCTAAAGGGTTACAAAGACTGTAAACAGTAGCCATTTAGTATGCACAGTGCATCTTATTCTGGCCAAGGGCTTTGACACCATTCCTCATGTTGATATCCTACAGAAGCCAACTGTTTTAAAAATATTGATACACATACTAAAATGGATCGCAAAATGGCTGAAAGACAAAACCTACACAGTGCAAGTTGCAGTGGTCTCAAATTATGAAAGTAACCAACATTATTCCTATGGGCTCAGTAGTAGGATCTCTCTTTTGCAGCATTTCAGTTCTCCAAGCAGTGAGCTAAGACCTCTGGCAGTAGACTGCAAACTGAGGGATGTTAAGTCATCAACTCCCAAAGCCTCTAGAATGAAGTCTCCTTAGTAAAGTCTTGATGTACAAATGGGCTCAAATTAAATGCTGAAAAGTGTAGCATTATCTCTTTGTAGACAGCCCCTTAACTCATACTGTATAGGCAACATATCAATGCAACACAAAAATGTAGTAAAGGCCCTAGGAATCAGAATTGAAAACTTCCTCTCCCTTGACCATGTTATGACAATATGTACTTTTATTTAGTGCAGCTAATTGTCAAAGGAATATTACCAAGATCTAAAGAAGTAATCATTCCCTTACATTCAGCACTGATAAGACCAGATGTGAAGTTGTTCAATTTCACCGTTCATTCTTCACTGATGGGTTCGGAGTTGATCCTCGGCTCCGACACAGCCGACTAGCAAGCTCAAAGTTCTCCAGTAGCTCGAGACCCAACCCCTTATCCCATAATGCACTGCTGGAATTACCTCAGATCTAGTTTGCCATGGCACGGATCTCTTGGTTTCCAGCATTGCTCAAGACTATTATTGGGAGTTTTCAACTTTCAGCAAGTTTTATATTTCAATTTTATATATTTTACTACTATATATATATATATATATATATATATATATATATATATATATATATATAAAATACTATCTAGTTAACAGTTGTTTTCTGTGTTCCCCCCTTTCCCCAGTAAAATCTTTGAGTGCCTTGGGCCCTTTCTTACAGTTGTTAGAGTTCCCCTTTTGGGAATTTTGATATTGGATTGCCTTAATCCTATTTATCCTTATATAGTTAAATAGTTGCCTTTTTGGCTGTGTGTACTGTGTGAGTTAGATTTTCTCTTTAACTTTAAATATCTCATAGTTAAATAGTGCGTTTCCTTTACATTGGATTTTGTGAAATGTCTGAAGAGAAGGAAAAACATCCAAAGTCTAGGTTTAAAAAATGCTCAGAATGCGGACAGAAGATGTCCGTCATGGATGCCCATGTGCAGTGTGTTTACTGTTTGGGTGAGGTGCACCTGCAAAAGTCATGCAGTATCTGTCACTCCTTTTCCACTAGAGTGCTTGCAGAAAGGAAGAGGAAATTAATTGATAGGGGTATTATCAAGCACCCTTTTTCAGAGGCATTCTCTGACCAGGATGGGGCCAGCAAATCATCCAAATCTTCCTCTGAATCCAGAACTAAGAAAGGAAAAAAGTCAGAAATTGTGACTTTGGCTCCACTGACTTTGGAGCTGATAGTCTGTTCCTTTTGGAACCAGGACACTGCTCTGGAACCAGTTGCTGAAAAACCTCCTTCTGTTCACTCTTCCAGGTCTTCTGTCAGCCTGTCCGATCTGGCTATGGACCGGCTGGTTCAGAAACTCAAAGGCACCAGGCCTAGCTAAATTGCTGTCGGCTCAGACCCAACCGTCGGAGCTGAAGACCCTTACTCCTGAATTGTCTACTCCTCCTCCGAGCCATACCGGACCTTCAAAGCTGGAGGAGGCCGACCTGATGATTGTGGATCCCTTGAAGCCGACACCTGCTTCAGTGTCGTCGGCTCCATCTGCTTGGACATTCTTGGCGCAGACCGGGGACTCTGGGAGCTGACATTCTCTGGTCGGGTCCAAGGAGGACAGTCGCACTGACTTGGTGCTGACTCTTCCTCTCTGGGCTTCGGCTCAGAAGAGCTTGGCTCCTACCTCGGGCTTGGAGCCCACAACTTCAGTGTGGGAGGGGATCGTGGTTCTTTCAGACCCGTCAATTCCTTCTCATCGGAGCCGTGGTGCATTTGAAGCCATGAGGCGATTGTGGTCTCCTAAGACTTCCTCATCTCAAGGTCTGGCCTCTTCTTCCCCTAAAGTGCCTGTGTCAGTTTCCGTTTCCTCCGATCATCCCAAGCATAGAGACCCAGAGCCTCAGGTAGCCCCACAGGGTGCTCCCTGCTCTTCTAAGACCTCTCCAGAAGTTCCCCCTGAAGATGTCCCCAGGAAGAGATGGAGGCATTTGGACTCCCCACAGGAGTCTCTCACATCAGTGACTGACTTGGATTAATCAGAAGGGTCCCCTAGATCCCCCTCTGAGGACATCTCCTTTGCGGAGATTCTTGAAATTCTTAGGCAGAGGGGTGATTGGCAGTCCAAGAGCCCTACTGAGGATAAGTTGGTTCTCCTGAAGGCATTCAGGTCTCAACCTTCCACCTCTTGGGCATCTCCGCTCTATGATGAGCTTATGGATCTGGTGTCTCGTAGTATGTGGGAGTCACCAGAATCTATAGAACCTGTTCCTAGGAAGCCTAATAAGTTTATTTCTGTCCCCGTGGATAAGTCCATTTTGACCAAGGGAGTCCCTGTTGATGCCATGGTGGTGGTGGTGGCAGCCACCAAAAAGGAAATGTCTGAGACTTCCTCGTCTATCCATCCTCCTAACAGAGAATCTAGGATCATGAATAGATATGGGAAACTGTTTAGTTCAGCGACTTTCTCACTCAGATCACTGAACTACTTGACCCATTTTACAGACTGCAGAGAGATCTCCTTAAGGAGTTGGGAGATGCTCTTCAGGGTTTTGTACCTACTGGTGTATCCGACAAAGTTGCCACCCAGCTCGCTACCCTTAATTCAATAGTCAACTCGTCCATGCGTCTCGTATCTTACGCAGCTGATGGTTCAAGCAGAGCTGCAGGTACAGGAATTGCTCTTCGTAGGCATGCCTGGATGTGACTCTGTTCCTTCTCGGAACTCTTCAAGTCTTCCTTTATGAATACCCCGTTTGATGGCTCATCCTTGTTTGGGCCAAAGGTGAAGGAGACTGACCAGGTGTGAGCAAGAGGGAAAGACACTGCCGGAGTCAGTTTTTCCACCCCCACTCGACCCCTTCCTAAAGGTCAGTGGGGAGGAAATATGTGGTTCTGGAAAGCCCAAGGAGCCTTTCAAGACACACATGGAGAACCCCCTCCAGAGGCAGAGTTGGGGGTTACAATGGAAGACGCCACCCTCGCGGCAGAGGGGGGTCTGCAACACCAGAGTGACAGAGATCATTTCTCTGGTCAGTCCTACCTGTGCTGCTGAAGGGTGGCCCAGCTGTCCTACTCTGGAGGCAGTCCGGGTTCGCTTGTCATTGTACCCAGAAGCCTGGCTAGATATAACAAATGACATTTGGGTACAAAGTATAATTTTTAGAGGGTATTTCATACCATTCTCCACCCAGTCCCTTCCCATCAAAAAAATCCCAGACGTTCCACCCAGTCACAGGGGACAAGCAACAATAGAGGTACGCCGATTGCTAGAAAAAAGTCATCCCAGCCAGCCCCGGCAGACCAAACAAGATTCAAACTTACTCAAGATTCTTTTTGGTTCCAAAGAAAACAGGGGACTGGAGACCCATTTTGGATCTCGGCAGACTCAACCAATTTGTGAGAAAAGAGAAGTCCCGAATGGCCACGCTAAAGTCCATACTTCCGTTTTTAGGAAAGGACAATTGGATGTGCTCGATCGATCTCAAGGATGCGTGCTACCATATAAAGATGGCCAGACCATCCAGGGATCACCTGCATTTCTGGCTGGGAGCCAATCATTATCAATTCTGAGCTCTGCCATTTGGTCTCACTACAGCCCCCAGAGTGTTCACCAAGTGCATGGCAGTATTCACGGCTCACCAGAGGCGTCTAGGGTTCCAGGTGTTTCCGTATTTGGATGATTGGCTCCTTACCTCCACCACCAGGCATCTTCTTCAAGTGAGAGGCGCTACTCTAACACTCTGCAATTGGCTAGGCATTACAGTCAACTTTGAAAAGTCTGCCTTGTTGCCATCGCAGCATATCATTTTTATAGGGACAGAATTAGACACGTCAACCACCACTCTTCGTCTTCCACCAGAAAGGATTTATATTCTTCGCCAACATATCATGTCCTTGGAATCAAAGAACAGAGCACCAGCTGCGGAGGTATTGAAAGTACTAGGATTGATGGCAGCAGCAATCTTGACAATCCCGTTAGCAAGGATGCATATGAAAATCCTTCAATGGCTTCTATTCATGCAATGGTCTTACCAAGAACTTCCAATGAGTCACACGATCCTGATAACGAATTCCTGCAAGAAGGATCTTCAGTGGTGGTTGACATCTCTTCATGTCACAATAGGACGTCCCTTCATGCTACCCCCTCCAGTTGCCACTGTGACCACGGACGCTTCCCTGATAGGGTGGGGGGGGGGGCTTTTCCAGGGAAAGACTGCCCAAGGCACATGGACAGATCAAGAATCACATCTACATATCAATGTCCTGGAAACGAGAGCAGTACTTCTAGCATTGCAATACTTTCAGGACTCTCTTCCTCTAAGGACAATTGCAATACAGACAGACATGTCAGTGGTCTGGTACCTGAACAAGCAAGGCAGGACCAAGTCTTATCCCCTTTGCTGAGAAGCCCTCAGAGTATGGCAGTGGGCAGTGTCATCCCAGCACTGTTAGCAATGCACATCCCAGGCAAATCCAATGTCATAGCAGACAGACTGAGCAGGGCAATTTTATTGCCCCACGAATGGTCCCTCAAACAAGAGATTGCGGACAGATTTTTCCGCAAATGGGGCCAGCCTTCCTGCGACCTGTTTGCCAGTCATATCAACAACAAATGCAGAAGCTATTTTGCCCTGATTCCCAAGCCAGGTCACTCCCAGAGGGGATGTTCTTGTCCATGATTGGCCCTGGGTCTCCTCTACGCATTTCCCCCCAAGTCCTCTGATACCCAGATTCTTACAGAAAGCAAAGTCGCTGGGACGGATGATCATCCTTATAGCTGCTCATTGGCCTCAGCAGATTTGGTTTGCATTTCTTTACCATCACATTCTGGAAGACCCATGTATCCTGGACCCAGTTCCGGACTTACTGACACATCTGTCAGGGGATCTTCATCCATCCTTGCAGACACTGAAGCTAACCACTTAGCTGCTCCAATTCCCCACATAGCCAGGATTTATAATCTTTCCCATGACAGTAGTCAAATTTTCTTGGCTTCACATAAACCTTCCACTAGAAAATTGTATCATAGTAAGTGGAAGAAACTTTCCATTTGGGCTTCTTCCCATAACATTAACCCTTTCCAAGTGCCATTGTCTTCTATTTTACAATTCTTGACAGAAATTTTCAACAAAGGAGCAGCGGGCTGCTACGGTGTGAGTACAATTTGCTGCTATATCTAATTTCCATCTAGGGATCGATGGATTGAATATTATGGCTCACCAATTGTCTAAGGCTTTTCTAAAAGGTTCTTTTCACATGAAGCCTCCAGTGAAGACACCTTACTCTCCCTGGAATTTGAATTTTATGTTATCTCGCATCATTCTTCCTCCTTTTGAGCCTGCACCATCTTGTGATCTAAAATTTCTATTGTGGAAAACTATCTTCCTAGTAGCCATCACTTCAGCCTGCAGAGTGTCAGAGCTCCAAGCCCTATCCATTAAGCCCCCTTATACAGTCTTCCATGCTGATAAGAGTATCTCTCAGGACAAATCCATCCTTTTTGCCTAAAGTATGTTCTGAGATTAACATCAATCAAGTCATTGAGAGTTGCCCGTTTTCTTCCCTAATCACACCAACAAATTGGAATATACGTTGCACAAACTCGATGTTCACAGACAACTTAGATTTTATTTAGACAGAACAAAAGACATTAGGAAATCAGATCAGCTTTTTGTGTCTTTTTCTGAGGCCAGGAAAGGTAAACCAGTTGCCAAAACAACCCTCTCTTAGTGGCTGTCGGATTGTATCACTTACACATATTCTTGTCATAACATACCCTTGTCTAGTAAGGTGAAGGCTCATTCAACCAGAGCAGTTTCTACCTCTTCAGCCTTTCAAGCCAAATTACCTTTGGACAACATATGTGCAGCAGCCACATGGTCTAAATCTCGCACTTTTATAACTCATTAAAGTCGATAAGGCCTCCAGGGACAGGGTTCATTTGGTTCTAAAGAGTGTACTTCTGTGAACCACCCAAGATCAGGGTGCTAGGGACGCTACCCATCAGTGAAGAATGAACAGTGAGATTGAACAACTTCACATAAGGAAGTGATGTACTCACCATAACGTTCCATGTGGGTTGTTCCATCTCACTTTCATTCTCATGTCCCTCCCTGCTTCCCAGCAGGTGACCTGGAGGCCGTCTTCACCCTGGTTTTTCAATGTGTCTTCATTCCTAAGCAGAATAATTATTGTACTTCTATATGGTACGCAGCAAACAAGGTCTGAGGTAATTCCAGCAGTGCATTGTGGGATAAGAGGTTGGGTCTTGAGCTACTGAAGAACTTTGAGCTTGCTAGTCAGCCATGTTGGAGCCGAGGATCAGCTCTGAACCTATCAGTGAGGAATGAAGGCGAGATGGAACAACTCACATGGAACGTTATGGTGAGTACATAACTTTTTACTTAGAGTGCCCCCTTAAGATGCATCTCACTAAACATACTAATTAGAAAGACCCCAGAGGTTCCTAGTCAAAGAGATCACAGGCCTCAAGTGCCTGAACTACCTAGAGAGGCTGGAAAATCTAGCCATTTATTCATTAGGTGGACTGGACACACTAAATTGGTTGTGCACACATGTACAGGATATGAAAGAACATTGGCTTGGATAGCAACCTGGCAGTATGAACATCGGCTCTAGATTTTCATCACTTGAGTGACACCCTGACCCCAAATCCAAATAGGAAAAAGGGGAGGGTGGATTGCGAGTGGCTCTCTGTCTCACTTACCATGCTGGTTGTGCTGGACCACCTGTATCTCCTGCAAGTCTAATATCTCCACCATCCCAAGAATGAGGGAGCTAAATCTTCATCAACAGACAACACCCAGTGGAGGGATAAAGTTCATAACTCAGCATCTCTCAAATCTCTGAAATAAACTTCCCATACTTATTAAACAGTGTGACTCATTCATCCTGTGAGAATTACCTAGATAATTGGATGGGTAACCACAAATTTACTCCAGGATTGACTGGTATGGCTGTCCTGGAGAAACTAGGTACAGCATGAGCTAGGTTACTGGCAAGGCATCAATAGTCTAAAGAATTGATGGCCTTGCAACACCTATGAGAGGACAACCAGTATGTGCCTAGGCTTAAAATTATATCGACATAGTAAGGCCTTATTATTTATTGTAATTAGCAGCCAAAAAGTCAATACACAAATGTGGAAATGCAAGATGAAATCATCTGTAAATGAGGTTCTGAATGTCAAAGGAAATAAAAGATCTAGAAATGGGATCATTAAAAGCTGAAGAAATGTTCATAAGACTAAATGGTGCAAATGGGAGAAGTGTTTACAATAGGAACTATATTTATGGTGCATTTGGGAAAGTGTATACAATGGAAACTATAGTTACACTGCAGGTTTATGATAATGGAATATGATGAGTAAATAGTTTGGTTTATTAAAAAAAGGTTATCCCTAGTGAAAATACTGTGATTGTCAAAACTCAAAAATGTAGCAGCCACACAACTCCTGGAACTTGTACATACTAACTCTGATATTACTGTATCTTGGAGTTGAGACATTCAGAGATAACACAATCTCAGACTTAGAATATATACCCAGTATTTGTACATACAGTGCCTGCTCTCTCTAGGATTGCAATTATGGTCCTTGAAATGACAAAAGTCACCAATATCTTTTCTATGTTGAATTATTATTCTAAACTGTAGATGCTGCATCATACTTCAGGGAGTTGGCTACAGTGGGTAAGCTACTAGGACAACTTTTACTGCCCTTTTCACTGGAATTATTCTTAGTATCTCAAAGTACTGTACCACTGAATTCCATGGTACTCCTGGGCTGAATGAGGGAGACACAGCGTTATACTTCCAGTTCATTCTTGTCTGCATAAACGAGATCTTATCCTAACAATTTACTACCAACACTGCATACATTAAAAAAAATATATAAGGCTTAGAATATTCCCTTGGTCAGACTATGTATCAGGACCCATTCAGGAGCTGCCTGGGACATGAACAAGATGTTGAGAGCAAAGTGCCAGCATTTCAACCTAAGGAGAGATGACAAGGGAGCCAGAGGCCAGGTCCTTTGCATGTAGGTATTGTTGCTTAGTAGTAAGAGGTCTGTCTCGCAGCTCTGACTTCTAGGGTTCAATCCTCAACTCCAGTCACAGCCTATCCTCTCCCATCCCTGCACAGATTTTCACCAATTAGTGCCCCCCCCCCCCCAAAGAGGATTGATGAGCTACACTGGCTTGTTAACACACACATTTTACATACGTGTTTTATATTACACACACACCTCTACAAATGTGTACTCATAACGAATATATATCTGTACATACACACAAAATATACTTGCAAGACATAACTGTGCAGTATTTACCATTTCCCTTGTAATGAGTAAAAAGTGCCCATATTCCAAATTATATTAAATGATGGATAAAACATGCCCGCTTGCTTCTGCTTATGCTGGCAAACAGAAGGATAGATTCATATGGAAAACAATAGTCTGCAATGCATTAAGCAGTTAATAGTTTTGGAATGCTGTGACAATTTGAGGGACAGAAACAAACCCTTTCAAAGTCTGGCTTGTCAGTGTGAGAACACTGTTTATTCTGCAGCAGGCTGTGGTAGAAAAAGGTATACTGCCAAAGTTTGGAGACATGGGATTCTGTAGATGTTCATATAATTGTCTGTTGCAGTAATGACGCTCTAGAACTTCTGCTACAGAAAGATATACAATCATCCAAAATTCCAAAGCTATTCACCACTCCCCTTCCTGGCTGGATGGATGCCCTCTCACGTGGGCATCAGCATTATCCCACGGACATCAGCCCAAGCCACTTTTTCAGTTATGTCTATACAGTTCAAGAACAAATGCATTGCTGTATCGTAGTCCATTGGTGTGGCCTAGCAGTCAAAGCTAAGACAAGTACCCTATTGGAGGAAATGTATCTTTTTTCTGTCTTAATATGCCAGCTTGTCTAGCTTTTGGGCATGAGAATTAAGTGTCAGATAGTTTCAGACTGTGTATTCTGTCTAAAACCTGAGCCCAATTACTCTCAGTGCCACTTTTAACCTGAGAACAGTCACGTAGATATAGCAATCTCTCTATTTAGCTCAGAAGTTATCCCATGTCTGGTCCAAGAATGTAATGGCATCAACAGATCCATCACTGCTGTCCTACCAAAAAACAGGACTATTCTGAGGTGTTCCGTACAGATAGGAAACATCTGGAAGCCAATGACAGTCCACTGGAAATGGAAGTCCCCCCCATGCTGGATTCGATGATGTACTTTGTAACCTACAAATCTGTGGTGTCTGTTCTACCAAGGCCTTTGATAATCTCCCTCCTGGGAGCAGTCACAATGTCTGATGTAAGCACATCTTCACTATCCAAACCCAATCTTTTGTTAGTTGGTTTGTTCAGAAGACTATCACCAGGCACTGGGTTCTGACACAGAGATTATAATTAGAGGAAAAGGGCAGCATCTTGTTGGTATGCAAGGACGTCAGTGGTACTACTGAGCTCAAGTCACAGGTGCCCACTCAACCCTAGTCCTACAAAGCAGTTCCCACATCCAAACATTGGGACACTCAGTCCAAGCCAAAGTGAACATGCTAGCTTCCACTGTGTTCTGAGGAGCCTCTCCTTCCCTTCCCCATTACAGGCTACTTTACATAATTTTTGTACTATGACCACAGGCCAGTCAAAACCCATTTCACCAAGGCCAGTGAAATGGACCACCACTTTACTTAGAGGGATCAATACACAATCCATCTTGGAAACGGCCACGTGGACAAGTGTTCACACATTTCTTAAGCACATATAATGTGGCCAAGGTAGAGTTTGCCACAGCCACTGTGCAGGGACACTTACAACCATGCCCTCCCAGGAGGTTAGCCACATATTAGGAATCGTTCCAAGACTCGTTACTGCAATAGTGAATTACATGAAGAACATGGTATAGTTGTGTTGGGAGCTTCCATAATTGTAGATGTTACAGTATTGTTCAATGTTTCAGTACAAATTCCTTCTCTCAAAGTTGGACATCCCTGGATAGAGCTGGATAGAGGTGGGAACCCTAACTGGTTCCCTTATCCCTTCCTCCTTTGTTCTCCTGACCAGGTACATTACCTCCTTGGTTTAGAATCTGGAGAAACATTTTGTTTTTTTGAGGGGGGGTTTGGATTGCATCCCTGGCTATCTCCACCATCAGGGCAATGAATGTCCTGCCACTCCATTAAAATTAAATCTGTCAGCACAAGTATGATCTGAACATATTTATTTTGGGCCAATGTCCCTCTTACACCAATAGCTTGACATCCAGATTGGAGGATGCATTACTTTTTTATTTTACCCATTTTGGTAATCATGTAAATAGCTTGTAGGATGATGCAAGTTAGACTGGCAGGAGCCTATTTTCCAATGTGAACATTTACACAATTATTTTGTTTGTTCGTACTGTGGGAAAATTGTGATAATGCTGCATACTTCCCTCTGAACATCTGAATTTCTGGTCTTATGTTAGGAATGGCTCTGCCTGGCAGCTTGATACCTTCAGGGTTGGGGGATGGATACAAGTTAAGACTGCTATCAACATGCAACTTTTCTTGCCGAAACTCCAAGATTGCTTATAATGTAGCAACACTGTACTTCACCTGCCACCTAACACACAAAAATCCCAGGTATTTAAATAGTGTGGATTTCCCATGGTTACAGCACAGGGTGCACATGCTGGCAAATGTCCTTTTTGTCATCACTTCTTGTGAATAATCCTGAAGCACGTTTACCTTTTAACCTTTCAGGAGAAATTCTCTGTCTTTTCTGGCTTTGTCTAACAAAGCTTCCTTACCAGCATAGTTCAGAAATGATTTGTTGAGAAAGCTGTCCTTGTCAAGTGGCACCTTAAATGCATGGTGCTCTCTTTCAATACTTATGGAATGACAGAGCCTTAGGGCTTTCAGCAGTGCCTCCTGAAGATGGGCAACATTTTCCTCGAGCCCCACTAACCTTAAATTCTCATTATCATTATTCTTCTATGCTAATAGTTGTATTGCGGACTAGTATTCAAGACAATCTTTTAGAGAGTCTGAGGCACCTGCCATTTCCAAAATACAGCCTCAGCCCCCAACTGCTGGATTTACTCATGGCTGCTCATTACCCTTTAGCTCAGCACTATCTGCAAGTACCTGTGTAATCAAGGCCATTAGTGCATCAACCTTTCTTCCCAGAAATGCAGTTGGTAACGGGGCTAGCTAGGTAATTACATGGTCTGAGGAGCTAGTGATATTCACACTGCTTTCTTGCTACCACAATTAAAATGTGACAGAGCATTATTAAAAGTTGCAAACATCAACTATACATTACCAGGTCAGACAGAGCTTCTCAGGCTTGTCACTATGGTCTGACCCTGTTCTGGAGTAATTTATGACAAAATGCTACTGAATACTAGAGACGAATTTTGAAAAAGAAAATTCTTCTCCAGTACTTTTATCACGGTTATCTTGCAAGAAGCCTTACCAAACATTTTACCAAAATAAAAGGAAAGCAGCTCTTGAAGATTCTACAAAGAGTAGTAATAGCAGTTGCACCAAAATAACTGTACACTGGATATGCAGAGATTATTCAGTAAACAGTCTGACAGAGCAGATATTCAACAAATTCAATAACAACACTATGGAAACCTTAAATTGAGACATTAAAAGCAGGTTCTTTTCATCTTGAACCTACTGACAGCAGTTAACCTCATGATTTCCTCAGTGCAATTACTGGGAATCTTCAGAAGTCACAGAATACAAGTGGCATTACATACCGAAGTTAATCCTTGGTTCTGGCTTAATGGTAATTCCTTATGCAGACAACCCCTGTTTCTAGCTTATTAAATCTTTAACTTAAGGCAGAATAAGACATTTTTGTTCGATTATGTGCAGAAAACAAAGTTAGTGGGGATTTGTTGCTGCTGTACTCAAATAAAGCTTATGCACATGGAGGTTACTGTGCTTCATTTTTCTTCTTGTTTTGAAAAAAGTATTTAATCATAAAACTGTGATCTGCCTCCAATATAACAAACTGGTAATGCTTAACAGGGCCAGTTATTAAAAACTGACATTTCAGCACTTATGGACACTCCCATGTTCAGGAAGCTCTTTTTGGGCAGAAAGGCAACTATAAATAAAACAGCTCTTCAGTTTATTAAACAATCAAGACTTACGTGTATGTGAGCCAGACTCGTGCTTGGACTGGCTTTACTATATTTGTCTAAGCAGCAGTTCAGCTAAGACTAGTAGAACACAACCACATAGCTAATTCCCCAAGTTAGTACATGCGACTGGTTTTCAGTTCTTTCAGAGCACACTCAGAAGGTAAGAGTACCAATTCCAAACAAAATAAAACTCTCCAACCCATTTAGGCTGCTGTATAGTTCAAGTATACCTTTCCAGTGTGACTACAGTAATTCAAACATCCAGCAGTGAAGCACAACAAATCTTCAAAAGGAAGACTGTAGTAAAATATTTGGTAACCTGTGGATTCCTTTGGGTCAGAGTGCTTCCTGCTTCTGAAAATGATAAAAGTCCAGCACATTGTTCCTTAAACTTGGTAAATGAAATGCATAAACAGGCCTCCCATTAATCTCAGAACTTCAAGGTTATGTAAAGAAATATAAAATCTAAGACTGTTTCTAAGCTCATGGAAACCAGATGGTGTTCCCTAGTCACCCCTGAAAAGCGAAGCTCGTGTCTAGAGAGCTTGCCTAGTTAACAAATGTATAAAAGTAACAAAACACTAGTATTTGTTTGGTACAGTGGCAAAAAAGGTGAGTGAAAGGCTCGTAGACTAATGCTCTCATAGCAGTTATACCTAGAATCAATGGAGAGACATTCGTAGGCTTCACAACATCACAAATTTGAGAGGAAAATTATCATGATAATGTTGGTACTGTTTTCAGACTGTGAGGTTCAGCTGTCAAGTTAAATGTGTGATAAATAAGCAAGTAGGTGTTATTTTCTTCTCCATTTCTGCACTTGTGACTAAGTCTACTAGGTGTAATTCCACTCTGTCCTTCCTCTATCCTACCACATGCCTCTTCCAGTTTATTAGCATTTTGTTCTGCAGAGTAGCTACTTCTGATTATGCAAATTGAAGGAGCATCTTTCACTTCTGCATTCTACTTAGTGTACAGGAAGTTCAAAACTGTTTTCTTGAAGGCCCGTCTATGATAAACATTTGTATGCACTACTGGAACCAAGACACAGTAAGCACACAGTAATGGTCTGAAAAAAGTTATGTACTCACCATATCGTTCCATCTGAGTAGTTATACTTCATTTGTCTTCGGATCTGTATCGGAAATGACACTGCTGCATTTTTCAGCTATGGCTCTGAGCTCCATGCTCCTCCCCTTACCCACAATGCTCCTCTATCTCCCTTCTCCCCACAGATAGAGTTTGCTGCCTAACATGCAGACACCTGACTCAATGACATCTTATCACCAGGATAACCAATAGGAAACTCCCTTAGCCTGGACAGAACTAAGGATCCCAACAATAACCATCTGATAAGAAAAAACAATATTATCTGAATGATAAGGTTAGGGGAAAGGAGGGTGGGACGGTTGAAGACAAATGAAGTACAACTACTCAGATGGAACATTATGGGGAGTATTTAACTTCTTTATCTGAAGTAGTTTACTTCATTTGATCTTCAACCTGTGGGACAGAGTCCCCAGCTACCAAACTCTTGGGTGGCCCTCATGGAGGGATGTTCCAGAGCACTGCAGAGCCAAAGGATGCTCTACTCCTAGAGACAATAAGGTGAAATAAAGGTATGAGAGATGAGGCCCATGAGGCAGCAGAACAAATATCATCCAAAGATACCCTGGACCAAAAGGCTGCTGACGTAGCCATAGATTGGGTCAAATGAGCTTTCACTTTCCCTGGCAGAGACAGACCTCTCTCCAAATAGGCTCGGCCAATGCATTGTGAGATCCAGCAAGCAACTGGTTTACTGAAGAAGGGCTTTGCATAAGATACAAAGTTGATCAGATTTGTGGAAGGGTTTAGTCTTGTGCAGGTAAAAATCTCAATTGTCTATGCACATCCAGTAAATGTAACCTATATTCCCCTTTGTTCTGGTAGTTAGGAAAAAAGACTGGCTAGTTAATGGTCTGATTAATATTGGCTTCCAAATCTACCTTATATTGGCTTCCAAATCTACCTTAGGGAGGAAAGACTGGTTGGTGCGAAGTGACACCCTATCTTTATAACAAAAATCATGTAGGGCATTTTGATTGAAAGAGCCTGAAGCTCAGACACCCGTCTGGCGGACGTGATGGCGACCAAGAAGGCAGTTTTCCAAGTCATAAAATGCAAATCCACTGAAGCCGCAGGCTCAAAGGGGGAGAAATCAATGCCTGCAACAGTAAGGTAAGGTCCCACGGTGGGATAGGATCCTTTACTGGGGATCTAAGAAGAAAAGCACCTTTAAGAAAGGTCTTACAAAGTTTAGAGGAAGCCAATGAAGACATTTACCCCCACGTGAAAATTAGAAATGGCTGCCAGTTAAACTTTAACCATAAAGGAACTGGTGCCCTGTTGAAAAATGCTAGCCAGAAAATCAAAGACTGACCAAAGAGGAGCGGTAAAAGGATCCAGGGACCACTGAGAGGCCCATATCTAGAAAAGTTTCCATTTACTAAGATGCACTTTTCTGGTGGAATATTTGTGAGCCACTACCAGAATAGACTTAATAGGGGATGACAAACCAGGAGTCCTAATAATCATGGGAACTGGAGCAGCCAAGAAGAAGCTTCAGACTGTCCAGCTCTGGGTGTGGGATCCCAGAGGGATGCGAGAGAAGATTGCAACCGGAGCCAAATTCCATGGTGGAACAACTAGATGAGACCAGAGTAAAGGAAACCAAACCTGTCGAAGCCAGAATGGGGCAATGAGGATCACAGTACTCCCCAGCCTTCAGCCTTTTCGCAGAAACTTTGACATCAAGAGAAGAGGAGGATATGCATACAGACCGGGAGGCCAAGCATGAATCAGTGTCTCTGGGTATTTCCCCCGGTGGGGGGTTTAAGAGCGAACTCTGCATTTCGCGTTGGAAGGAGATGCAAAGAGATTGCAGCAAAGAGTACCCCACTCTAGAAAGATCTGTTCTGCTATTGAAGGGTTCAGAGACCACTCGTAAGGCATCTACTAAGCCTGTCCGCTAGAAAGTTGGACAGTCCAGGAATGTGCATTGCCACCAGAAAACGGCCGGTGGAAATTGCCCATTCCCACACTCTCATGCCTTCCAGACAACTGATAAGATCTAGTTCCCCTTTTGTTTGTTGAAATACCAGACCACTGACATTGCCCGTCTGAACTGCAATCATTCCTAGAGGAAGATGAGCATGAAGGGCCTGCAACACAAGGAGAACCACTCATCTCTAGAAAATTGATGCGCAGAAAGGTCTCTGAAAGGGACCACGTGCCTTGGACTGTTCTTCCTGAACAATGCCCCCCCCACCCTAATAGGGAGGCATCCATGGTCACCATGGTCTTGGGAAAGGCAGGTTGGAATGGACGTCCTTTGAGGGGATCTGGAGATTGAATCCACCACCAAACTGTGTCCCCTTGCAGGCTCTCGAGAGGACAAGGGAAGATCTAACAGGGACCACTGAACCGCAAGTGTCCACTGCAACACTCTCATATGAAGGCATGTCATTGGAAAAATACTGATCGCGGCCACCATAGACCCCGATGCTCTTACTGCCTCGCCTGTCGGTGAATGGTCTGAAGAATGTTTAAGACGTACAACCTCAGATTGTGTATCCTAACACAAGGAACATCCTCGTCTGTAATGTGTCCGGCCATGCCCTGATGAAATCCAAAACCTGAACCGGGAGTAGAGCAGGTTTGTTCATGTTGACTGTGATGCCCAACTTGTTGGTTAGCAGAAGGAAGGAGTCCCTGGCTTGACAAAGTAGATGCTCTGAAGGGGCAGTAAAGAGCCAATTGTCCAGCTATGGAAAGACCTGAATACCTTGAAGCCTCAGGTGAGCCGCTACTACCGCCATTACCTTGGTGAACACCCAGGAGGCTGTGGTGAGACCAAAGGGAAGGGCTCAGAATTGATAATGAATGGCTCCCAGCTAAAAGCAAAGGAACCTCTGAGAGTGCCTGTCCATCTTGATGTGATAGTATGCATCCTGGAGATCGATTGAGCACATCCAGTCTCTGGCTTGCAGATAGGGCAGGATAGATTGAATCATGACCATCTGGAATTTTGTCTTGGTTACAGACAGGTTCAATCTGGACAGATCAAAAATTGGTCTGAGGTCCCCAGTCTTTTTCGGCACTAAAAAAGAAAGTACGGTTATCTACACTTACCATAAATGTAGATGTTAGAGTGTATTCACATTTGGGTTCTGTTTGCAGTAGCCCTCAGTCGGCCTGAGTAAAGTCTTGGGTCCTGCGTCAGTTGCGGTCCCTTCTTCTGTGACGTCAGGGGTATAAAACATGCAGCCGACACCATTACATCAGTTTTTCTTGTCCCAGATGTCAAGTGCCCCCCTAATGGGAAGCAATTAAATCTATAAATAAACAAAGATATACCTCCAACAAAAAAGCAAATACACCAAAAAGCTTTTGAGCCTAGTAAAGGAGAGTAAGAGGTATAGCCAAAAGTAAGGGGGCGGGAGGGAGGGTAACCAGGACTGCAATAGTGAATACATTCTATCTACATTTATGGTAAGTGTACACAACTGTACTATGTTCCTCGTGTTTCACTATTGCAGTCATCACGTTTGGGTAGATTCCCAAAGCTAAGGATGGGAGGAGGAATTTAGATAGCATTAGGACCATCTATAAGGCCCTGCAGGACAGCTCTGGATTTAGAGAAAATTGGCAGATGGTAAATGCTTGGTGAAAGTATGTACAGAACACCAGGTAGCAGCTTCTAGGATGTCCCTGGTAGGGCATGCCTCTGAGAGAGGCTGTAGAGGTAGATGCAGCCCTGGTTGAGTGGGGTCTGATCCCCTGTGGGATAGGTTTTCCGTGGTGCTTGTAGCAGAAATTAATG
Organism: Protopterus annectens; assembly: GCF_019279795.1. NCBI lineage: Eukaryota > Metazoa > Chordata > Ceratodontiformes > Protopteridae > Protopterus > Protopterus annectens. Next base: position 307,447,927 of record NC_056739.1, read on the forward strand.
CAATGGCCTATCCATTTGAAAATGGTTTGCTTTGAAATAGCCTTTCCCTCTGCCCCTGCAGCAAATGCCACCAGCAGAGGTTTAGTCTTGTCCAAGGAGAATCTAAGTTGTCTGTGCACATCTAAGGAGTGCAGTATCCGTTCCTCTGTTCTGTGGATTAGGAAAGAAAGTTGCCAAATGAATGGACTGATTAAGGGAAACAATGGATACCACCTTGGGCATGAAGGAGGGATTGGTCCTGAGGGACACCCTGTCCGCATGAAAGATGATGAAAGGCTCCACTGCCATAAGGGCCTGTAATTCAGATACCCTTCTTGCTGAAGTGATTGCTAAAAGGAAAGCTGTTTTCCAAGAAAGGAATTTTAAGTCTGCAGTAGCAGCTGGCTCGAAAGGAGGAAGAGTGAGTTTCTCCAATACAAAGTTAAGGTCCCAGGCTGGAGTTGGAGCTCTCCTGGGTGGTCGTAAATTTTTGACCCTCTGAGGAACTGCTTGAGCAGTGGATGAGAGAAGAGGGGAGGTTCTGTGTTATAATGAGCTGAAATAGCGGAGGCATGAATTGTGATGGAGGAGAAAGACAGGCCCTTGTGAAGCATTTCAGTTAAGTATATATACTGCAGTGGTGGTGCTGAGGTAGCGTTGTCACCTCACAGTTAGACGTTGCCCGTTTGATTCTCAGTTAGAGCATCTTCTGTGTGGCGACATGCGTGAATGGGCGTTCCTTCACTGAAGGTTGTGCGTTAGGCCCGGCAAGCCAACATGTAGAACTCTACTGTCAATCATTAGCAGACCGTAGTTCCACTGTGGCGACCCCTAACCGGGAAAAAGCCGAAAGACACAAAGCAAATTGTAAAATCAGATGTAATTTGGGCACTGCTGTACCCCTGAGTTTAGTTCCAGGCACAAAATCTTTTCCATTTTTCAGCATAAGATTTTCTAGTACTAGGCCTCCTTGCCTCTAAAATGATATCCATCACTGGTTTACTGAGGGATGGTAAAGGAGAGATTAGGTAATTAGCCAGGCTGCTAGGCTCAGTGTTTGAAGCTGAGGGTGCAGAATCTGGTTCGACTGCTGAGACAATAGGGTAGGAGTCTGAGGCAGATGCCATGGGGCCAACAGTGACACTGCACAAGAGGGGGTAGCAGTGCTGATGTGGCCAGTCTGGCACAATCAAAATTGTCCTTGGTTTGTCATGCTTGATCTTTAGTAGTACTTTGGAGAGCAGAGGCAGAGGAGGAAAGGCATAAACTGATAGGTTTTTCCAGCTGAAGGACAGAGCATCCACTTTCCAAGCTTGTTTGTGGGAAATCCTTGTGCAAAATTTGTCCAATTGATAGTTCTGGGGGGGAGGCAAACAGGTCTATATCTGGGCTCCCCCATTTGCTTGTCAACATGTTGAAAATCCTTGGTTCCAGTTTCCACTCGTGGGTCCATGAGGTTTCTGCTTAGTTCATCTGCCAGTGTGTTTAGTTTTCCTGGCAGGAATTGAGCTTGTAGATGTACTTGGTAGCTCAGGGCTGTGTTCCACAATGCCATGGCTTGTCTGCAGAGGGGGTAAGAATGTGTACCCCCTGCTTATTTATGTACCACATAACAGTGGTGTTTGTCCATCTTTACCATTAATTGCCCTGGAAGAATGTGGTCATTTAAGGCTGTCAGAGCATTCTGTACAGCTAACATTTCTTTTTGATTGATAGGCAGGTGCATTTGACTTGAGTTCCAGTTGCCCTGAATGCACTTCCCTACCTGGTGAGCCCCCCCATGCATAGTCTGATGCATCTGTTAGGGTTTGGGGTGGCAGGGGATAGTGTGAATGGTAGTCCCTTGTTTTGGTGGCAGGCCTTTTCCCACCAAAGGAACTCTAGGCGTAGGCAAAGTATGATAGGAATTATTGCTTCTAGATCCTGAGAATGTTGACACCACAGGCTTTTCAGATACCATTGTAGTTTCCTCATATACAGTCTTGCATATGGAATTAGAAGAATGCAGGCAGCCATGAACCCTAAGGCTTGTAGTATTTGCCTTGCAGATAGCAGGGTTTTTGTGGCCACTTGTTTGAAGTAGGTTGTCAAATGAATTTGTTTTTCTGGTGCGAGGAAAGCCATCTGGGAAGTTGTATTCAAGCTTGCTCCCAGGAATATAATTTGTTGACAGGGTACCAGGTGCGATTTCTTTTCATTTATGGTGTACCCCAGACAAATTAGCACCCTTTGTACAAAGGCCAGATGATTCAAAAGTATATCCTGGCTTTCTGCCTGAATTATACAATCATCCAGGTATGGGTATATTTGAATATTTCTTTGCCTGCAAAATGCAATGACTGGAGCTAGGCACTTTGGCTTATCTACTGCACCCAGAGTATTCACAAAGAGCAGTGCAGAGAACTGATAGTGCATGTAGCCTGTGCATGTAGCCTGCTTTGAAGTGTACGTATCTTCTGCAATATTCCCTGATTGAGATGTGCAGGTATGCTTCCTTTAAATATAGTGTTGCCAACCAGGCGTCTTTGCCTAGCATAGGGAGCAACTGGTGAAGAGTCAGCATCTTGAATTTTGGAGTCACCAAAAAGGTGTTTAGAGTAGACAGGTCCAGGGTAGGACACCATGAATTGTCCCTTTCTGGGTACCAGGAAAAGTCTCTAGTACAAACCTTGTCCCTTTTCCTCTTCAGGTACCAACTGAATAGCCCCCATGCTTAAGAGGAAGTACTTGCCTTTTGCCCACTGATTTGGGGGTAGATCTGGCCACCTACTTGGTGTTGGTAATGTGTGGAAGTGAAATCTGTATCCCTGAGACACTACATTTCAAACCCATTTGTCCTGAGTAATGAGATCCCAGTTCTTTGCATGAAGAGCAATCTTTCCCCCCAAAGGGGCAGTCAGTTGAGAAGTGCTTGGAAGTTTTAAAAAGAAGTCATTGAGACAGTTTACCATAGGGGAGAGTTTTATTACTCCCAGATTTGGAAGTGGAGGCCCCCCCCCCCACTGCTTAGTCCTGTGCGTACCCTGGGACTGAAGCCTGGGAGCTCTGCTGGATCTGGGTTTGGACTGAAGGTCTGGAAGAGGCAGGAAAGGACCAATTCTTGGAAGGTCAATGCCTACTAAACCTTGGAGGTTATACTTGTAAAAAATCTTTAACAGTTTGCATATATTTAGCTTTTTCTTCCATCTTTTTAAGAACTTCTGCCTTGTTGCCAAACAGGTGGTCCTGGTTTAAGGGAACATCCAGATTGCTCTTTAAGCCAAGCATGCCTTCCAAGTACAGACCCAGTTACAGCAGCCCTGCAAGATGCCTCTAAGTGAATCAAAACCACATTGCAAAGTATGTTTTCCAACTTGTTCAGCCGAATGCAGTAAATCCTATAAATCCTTATTTTCAGCGCAATCAGTGATCATTTTCTGTTTAAGCAATCCAATAATATACTGCTACTTTTAACATATGAAACTGGCAGTTTTAGGCCCTAATGGCCAAAGCTGCAGAAGTATATACCTTCTTACCTCATCTATTCAGCACCCTGGAGTCTCTATCAGAGGGGGTAGGATTTTTGGCAGTAATAGCTTTAATGCCCTTGGCCCTGTGAAATAGTCTTAGGATCCACAGTAGGATTTTTAAAAAGGAACTTGTGAGAGTCAGGGACCCTGTAATATCTATTAGGTTTTCTGGAAGCAGGAGTCAAGAGGAAGGCCTAAGATTAAGGTTTATGGATGTGGTGAGAGGATATGCAGGTGGTTGGTGTGACAGAGCAAGATGCAGAGGACAGGAAGAAATGGAAACAGTTGATCTGCTGTGGCGACCCCTAACAGGAGCAGCCAAAAGAAGGATGTAAGGAGTCAGGGGCCAAGCAATATTCCGAAAAGGCATAATCAACTATGTCTAGTACAGGATGTATGGCTTAAGGCCTGTGCTGGGGCAGGAGTAAGAAATCCCCAAGTCTCTTTTTAGAATCAGAGAAGTCCAGACTTTCCCAACAAAAAATGCTCCCTGAGAGTATGAAAAGTTTCACCAAAAGAGAAATCCTCTGGGGGGAAGCAGAGGTAATAAAGTCCTTAGCATCAGAATCCTCATAGGTAGATGAGGGTAAATCTTGGTCATCAGAGGAAACAAAATTCAGAATTCTGGTCAGAAGTATCATAAGCAAACTCAGTCCTAGGTCTCAGAGGGGGAAGGCTGGCTTCCCCTGATTAAAGTAATAAGATCTTCAGCCATTCTTATCATTTGTTTTTTAGGCATAGAGGCCTGACCATGTGGTCTGGGCATCAGTTTTCTAGGCATGGTTCAAGTTTTAGGCCTTGAAGAAGAAGAAGATGGCATCTGTTTAATACACAAGTCAGTAGGCCTGAATACACCCTCAGAAGCCAGTGCCTGTACAGCAGCTCCGGACCCATCCAAGGTAGAGACATCCACAGGTTCCACAGTTGAAACATTTTGCAGCACACAAATGGGTCTCAGTAGAGGCCTGCGAATCTGAAGTAGCGGGTATCAGGGGCTGCAAAAGCATCTCACTGAGTACAGGCAAACTGGCGACTGGCTTAGGAGAAGCGTCGACAGCTTTGGACCTAGGTGGCCTCTCTCTGACTTTATCTTTGCATTCTTTCAGAATGTCAGTAGTCTGATGGCTTACCGAAGACATATCAGGATAATTGAACAGAGCACCAAAATATTTAGAAGCGAAAATATACAGACGACGGATAGTTTGTGGTTTAAATAAGGCACAAAACCGACAGAGGTATGTAGTGATCAGGGCTTAGGCAAGGAAAACAGTACGAATGAAAATCTTTATGAGGTATTTGCTTTCCAAAAGTAATGCAATTATTTACTTTTACTGACATCGGTTTAGAGCAAGAAAAAAAAGTTTCCCCAATGGGGTACTTAGCTTTTAGTTGAAGACTTTGGTTCTGAAACTCAAAAACAAAAATTTCAGGAGTTGGCCGACCGGCACTTGCAAACTGCTTCTGCTTCGGGCACCGCACAGCAATAAAGACGGATGTAATGGTGTCGGCTGCATGTTTTGTACCCCTGATGTCACGGAAGAAAGGACAGCAACTGACACAGGACCCAAGACTTTGTTAATCAGGCCGACTGAGGGCTACTGCAAGCAGATAACCCAAATGTGATGACTGCAACAGTGAAACACGAAGAACATCCTGGAATAAACTCGATCCAGACTGGTTATGGGGACAGTTTGAATGACTTTTCCTTAGCAGCAAATCTATTTGTATTACCTCCTCCTGCTGTGCGGGTGGGACGTCCGGGTGGGCTTTGTTGGATGGGGGAGGTTCCTGGAACGGAATATCCTCGGAATATGATGTGCAACACCCATTGAGCTATTGTTATGGACTCCCATGCTAAAGGGTGTAGAGACAAATAACCCCTGACTGCATCCAGATGAGTAGTTCGGCAAACCCTCAGGGCTGCTGCCCAGGTTTATCTGAGAAGGGTTCTCGAGACCCAAAAGTCTTAGGACCCCTCTGCCTCTAGGGTGGTGTCTGGCAAATCCCCCTCTGCCTTTGGGAGAAGGCAGAGTCCTGAGCATTCCGGGAAAGCACCTGAGACTTGCGGAACCACATCTTCTTTGGGTCTCGCTGGTTCCTGGAAGAGGAACTTTGAGGAGGAGAGAAGCGGATTCCGAAAGCAGACAGCGTCTTCCCGTCCTTCTCGCTCTGGACTAAAGTCTTTCTGACCTTCTTCCCAAACAGGGAAGAACAGTTGTAAGGGGTGTTGGTAAGACTCCTTGAAGGGCTCCGTATATTGACATAAGTGGAGCCAGGCATGACGCTTGATGGCAACGCTTGTTCCCGCCACTCATGGGGCTCCCTCCGTGGTGTGGGAGAGCAAACACATGGATGTGTTGGCTACTTTTAGGGTGGCCATTCATGCAGACGTCTTAGTGTCCTCTGCAGACATGGACCCTGGGGTTGACTCCGTGAATTCCTTAAGATCTCTCTGAAGTTGAACAACGTGTGCCATATAGTTCTGCGCCCTCAGAGAAGGTCACTGAAGCATAAACTCGCCTCCCAAAGAAATCCAACGCTCTCGACTCTTGGTCAGGAGGTGGACCGTGGAGCTCTCCTGAACAAGCTCCTTCTTGGCCGCCGCCATCACCATCATAGCATCTACAGGGGACCCCTTGTGCCAATGAAGCTCGGCCGAGGGGGGAACTCAACCTTATCCAGCTGCTTAGGGATTGTTTCTACAGTGTCTGTCTCCTTCCAAGCCCTGGATGTTATTAATTCCACAAGTGGGTCGGTAGAAGGGGACACCCAAGAGGTAGATGGGGCCCATGCCGAATACCTCCATAAACATGGACTCATTCAAGGCTGGCTTTGGGGTGGTCCACCCCCCTTTGGTGGAGGAGCTCCATGATGTCCCCAAAGGAGACATCCACTGGGGGAGACCTTGGGGAGCTTCCCCCTCAGTGTCCTCCATGATGGACTCTGGTGGAGAGTCCAAGTGCCTCCTTTTACATGCATGTTTGCTGGGGGCCTCCTCAGAGGTAGTGACTGGGAAGGCCTCACAAACAGGCTGTTCTGAAGGCAGAACTACCTGGGGCATTACAGGCATGGGCTGTCCCTGATCGGGCAAGATGGCCCGAACTACACTCAGAGTCAGGGGGGTCTGGATGGATTCAGAGGACAAGATAGTCTGAGGTCTCGACTTGGTAAGAACCCTCTCCACCACGTCGAAAGCAGAGGGAGAACCTGCCTCCTGGGCAGAAAAGGCAGAAGTGGCTCCCACTTGCCCCGACAGAAGAGTCTGAGCATAGCCTGCTGGAGCAGAGATGCCGAGAGGGATGCTTCGCTCAGACAGGCTCATAACAGAAAATGCCCCCTCAGATCCAACACCGAGGCTGCAGCTCCAAGAGCTCAGATCTGATCCAGTCAGATCTGACAACTCAAAGCACCAGCCGGTGTCAAGGTACAGGGTACCATAGGTGCCAACCCCTCGACTCAGATTGTCCTCTGTTCCAATGACTCCGAAACCACAGGTTGGATCAGAGGAGTAATAGGATGGAACAAGGGTTGGAAGGAACCCGCTCCAGAGGAAGAAGGCCCCGGCAAGACCCCCATCTGTATCAGTGTGTGGATAAATCTCCACATTTTGTCCAGCTCTGCTTCTGAGAGGCTCAGAGCAGAGTGGGAAGATGCCGCCGAAATCGGACGGGAGTGCCGGTGGGGACCTGAAAGGAGACAGGCTTTGTTGTTCCTCGGGACTTGAAAACCTAGGGGACATGAGCCTAGGAGTCACAGGCCTGGATACAGGCTTAACGTTCGGCGGCAGGCCAGCCTGCGACAAGCTGTCGGGGGATCACTTGTGAGACCGATACTTCTTGACCTGATCCCCTTCCCCAGATGTCCTGGTGGGAGTGCGAGTCCCAGAGGCTAGGAAGATGGAGCAGCAGCCGCTGCTTTCCCCGCATGGGAAGAGGGGACCACAGTCCCAGAAGAAGAAGGCAACAAGCCCTTAAGGATCAATTTTGTCCTGCCTGTCCTTAACTGCCCTGGGGTTAAACCCAGAGCAAATAGGACAGGGGGACTGGAGGTGTTCTGCCCCCAAGCAGACCATGCACAGAGTGTGGCCATCCATGGGGGAAAGCTTATGGCCACACCCCATGCACTTTCTGAAACTGGGCTTCGGGGCATCCGCCATCCCTTCAGCCAGCCCAGACACGCACACATGCTCACAAGAGAAAGAGAAGGAGAATGGAAAGGAAAGTTTTTTTTTTTTAACTACCTAAACTAAGAACCCCAGAGAGGTACAGAAAAGTTCAAGAGAAAGGAAAATCAAGAGGAGGCCAAAATAGAAAAATATACTCTTACAAATGCTAAAATAACTATGGAGCTCAGACCATGCTTGTGCACTCTGAGGCAGCAAACAAGATCTGAGGGGAGAAAGGAAAAGTACAGTTTTGTACCTACCATAAATGTAGATGTTCGAAGATCCACATTGCTGCAGTCCTTACATATGGGGTAGTCCGCTGTCCTCGGTCGGCCCGAATACCAAAGGATTAGGCTGACGTCGGTCAAGGCGCTTAAAACTGACATCAGGACGTCAGGGTACAAATGCGCATGACCATTGTCATATCCTCAGTCTTTTCTTGCCCCAGATGTCAGAAGGCCCTAAAAAGAAAGGCCAAAGCCAAAAAACAGCAAAAAACAACCACCCCTGCACTAATCATATTTACAATATTTACAATATTCACAACCCAAACCACACAACCACCTCTAACTACAGAGGGGAAGGAGGGAGGGTAAATTGGACTGCAGCAATGTGGATCTTCAAACATCTACATTTATGGTAGGTACAAAACTGTACTATGTTCTTCATCTCGCATTGCTGCAGTCCTTACATATGGGTAGAATCCCAAAGCAGAGGTAAGGGAGGATGGCAAAACTATAAAGCATTAGGAGCTGCCAAAATGCCCTGTAAAATTGCAGTGGCAAAACCAGCCCTAGATTTAGAGTAAAGTGGAAGGTGGTAATGCTTAGAGAAAGTATGCACTGAACTCCAAGTAGCTGCCTCCAAAATATCTTTAGTAGCCACCCCTTAAAAAGCTGTAGAAGTGGCAGTAGCCCTAGTGGAATGAGGCCTAATCCCAGCTGGAATCTCCTTACCATGATGGGAATAACAGAAAGCAATACAAAAACCAATCCACTTAGAAATAGTCCGTTTTGAAACAGGTTTGCCCTGAGAACCCAAAGCAAATGAAACAAACAATTGTTGAGACTGCCTGAACCCTTTAGTTCTGCTCAAATAATATCGCAACTGTCTGTGTATATCCAAAGTGTGCAAAATCTTTTCCCCTTTATTTTGGGGGTTTGCATAAAAAGTAGGCAAATGAATAGTCTGATTTAAAGCCACACTAGAAACCACTTTAGGCATAAAAGAAGGGTTAGTACGCAAAGATACCCTGTCCTTGTGGAAAATTAGGAAAGGCTCAACCGCCATAAGGGCCTGTAATTCAGAAACCCTTCTCGCAGAGGTAATGGCCAACAAAAAAGCAGTCTTCCATGATAAATATTTCAACTCAGCAGTCGCTGCAGGCTCAAAAGGTTGTAGAGTGAGTTTCTCCAACACAAAATTGAGATCCCAAGCAGGAGTAGGAGCTCTACGTGGGGGTCTTATATTCTTTGCCCCTCTAAGGAATTGCTTAAACAAAGGATGAGAAAATAATGGTGGGTCACAGTCATAGTGAGCAGAAATTGCTGCAGCATGAACCTTGATAGAGGAGAAGGACAAACCTTTGTCCAATAACTCAGTAAGGTATTGAAGAGCAACACTTAAATTAGGTTTAGAAACATCAAAGTCCTTTGCTGTACTCCAAATTAAAAATCTCCTCCATTTATCAGCGTAAACTTTCCTTGTACTAGGCCTTCTGGCCTCCAAAATAACATTCAAAACTTGTTGCGGAAGTTGAGACCCTCCAGGGTTTAAAACAGAATATGCCAGGCTGTTAGATGTAGAGAGTGAAGTTTGACATTGAGTAAATGACTGTTCTCCTGAGACAGCAGGTGTGGAATCGAAGGCAAAGGCCATGGAGGCTCCCATACCAGACTTCTCAGTAATGGGTACCAGTGCTGTCGAGGCCAATCCGGAGCTATTAAAATCATGGTTGGTTTGTCCTGTCTGACCTTCAGGAGTACCTTTGGGAGGAGAGGCAGTGGTGGAAAGGCATACACGTGAAGATTGCTCCAATTGAATGAGAGAGCATCCACTTTCCAAGCTGTGGGATGAAACCTTTTTGTGCAAAACTTTGGCAGCTGGTAATTTAGAGGAGAAGCGAACAGATCTATGTCTGGAGTTCCCCATAACACTGTCAATTTGTGAAATACATGAGGATCCAATTTCCACTCGTGGGGATCCATAATTTGTCTGCTCAACACATCTGCTAAGGAGTTCTGTGCTCCTGGCAGAAACCTTGCCTGAAGATTCAGCTGTAAACTGAGAGCAGTCTCCCACAAAATCATTGCTTGTCTGCATAGAGGATAAGAATGTGTCCCCTTGCTTGTTGATGTACCACATGACAGTTGTGTTGTCTGTTAGAATCAACACCTGCCCTGGAAGAAGCAAATCCTTGAAAGCTATCAATGCAAATTGGACTGCTAACATCTCCTTCAAGTTGATATGTAAATGTTGAAGTCTGGCAGGCCACGTGTCTTGTATCCACTTTCCATTCAGATGAGCTCCCCAAGCTTTGTCTGAGGCATCTGTCGTTAGAATCTGACTCGCCTCTGGTCGGGTCACAGAGAGTCCCTTGTTTAGGTGACATTCCTGAGCCCACCACAAAAATTCCTTTTGGATGCAAGGTATTATCTGAATGACAGTGTCCATATCTTGGCAGTGCTGCGTCCATACATTTTGAGATACCATTGTAGCTTCCTCATATGCAGTTTGGCATTGGGAAGTACCAGAATACAAGATGCCATGAACCCCAAGGCTTGAAGGACTGTCCTTGCAGTCAGCCTGGACTGACGAGACAATTGGTGGAAGTAAAGAGAAAGATTCTTTTGTTTGTCCGGGGTCAAAAAGGCCATCTGGGATGCTGTATTCAGTCTCACACCCAGAAAGCACATGTCCTGAGAGGGTACTAGACTGGACTTTATTTCGTTCACAGAATACCCTAGGCATCTTAACACTGCCATCACATACTGTAAATGATGAAGTTCGTCCTTTCCTTGAGCCAGAAACAGGCAGTCGTCCAAATAAGGATAGATTTGTATTCCTCTTAGCCTGAAGAAAGTTACCACTGGAGCCAGAACCTTTGTGAACACTCTGGGCGCAGTAGATAAGCCAAAGGGCAATGCAGAGAACTGATAATGAATGAAAAGTCCCAGCCCGAAAACGCAGATACTTCCTGCAACAGGGCCTGATAGGAATATGAAGGTAAGCCTCCTTGAGATCCAGAGTCACCATCCAGTGATCTTTGCCCAGCAGAGGTAAAAGCTGTTGTAACGTCAACATTTTGAACTTGGGAATGTCCAGATATGTGTTGAGGATAGATAAATCCAAAATTGGTCTCCACGTGTTCCCTTTCTTTGGTACTAGAAACAGGCGAGAATAAAATCCTAGGCCCACTTCTGGCAGAGGGACCGGTTGTATAGCTCCTATTTGTAGCAGTAGAGAAATCTGTTTGCGAGCCTCTAGTCTTTGTTGAGGAGGAACGTCTGGCATGCCTTTGAAAGGAGGTAAGGTATTGAAATAAAACTTGTAACCTTGGTGTATGATATCCAAAACCCATTTGTCTTGGGTAATTAAAATCCAATTTTCCTTGAAGAGTGCCAACCTTCCTCCCAAAGGTGCTGCCAGGCAAGAAGGATCTGGCAGCTGAAAAAGTAGGTCATTGGGCCTGTTTATGAAAGGACTGGCCCCTGCCCTCACTCGAAGACTGTGCAGGTGAACTCCATGTTCTAGGTCTGAAGGAACTCTGAGCTCTGCCCCTACCACGTCTAGTTCTACCCCTAGACGGAGAATCAGAGGAAGGATATGTCCACCCCTTAGCAGGCCAATTTCTACTAAACTTTGGAGGCTGAACTTGCAAAAAATCTTTAACAGTCTGCATAGACTTAGCCTTGTCTTCCAATTTCTTCAGGACTGATTCCACAGGTGGACCGAACAACACTTCAGACTGCAAAGGAGCATCTAAAATCCTTGTCTTAACATGGTCAGATAAATTCTGATCCTTAAGCCAGGTGTGCCTGCGAAGAACTGAACCAGTGGCAGCCACCCTAGAAGAGGCCTGCACAGCATCAAAACCACACTGTAAAGAATGCTTACCCACCTGTTCAGAGACATGCACCAAATCTTGTAATTCTTTACAGTCAATGCCTTCTGCCAGAGCATCCACCTTAGATTTCAATTGCAAAAGGAGAAAATTTTGATATTTCAACATATGAAACTGGCAATTCAAAGCCCTCATAGCTAAGGTAGAAGATGTATAGACCTTCTTTCCCCATCTATCCAAAGCTCTGGCCTCTTTATCCAGAGGAACCGGATTCTTTACAACAGAGGCCTTGACCCCCTTAGGTCCTTGACTAACAGTTTCTGGGTCCGCCCTAGGACTCTTATAGAGATATTTATGAGCCTCAGGCACCCTGTAATACCTATCCGGTTTAACAGGCGCAGGAGGCAGAGAATCAGGATTAAGTGAAGCCTCTGAAAATACATCTTGCACAACATCCAAAACAGGGGGTATAGCTAAGGGCCTATGTTGAGGTAAAACAAAATTCCCTAAGCCTTTTCCGTGAATCAGAGAAGTCCTGACCTTCCCACTTAAAATGTTCCCTCATAGAATGAAGTGTCTCTGAAAAGAAAAATCCTCTGGAGGAGAAGCAGAAGGAGTGGAATCTTCTGCATCAGAATCAGAATAAGGAGAGTACTCCTGCAAGTCTTCAGCCGAAGACTCTGAAACATCGAAGCCTGCTCAAAACTTTCCAACTCTGGCTCCACCCTAGGCCTCTTATCAGGAGGGGCAAAGAACCTCTAATCAGAGTAATCAAATCTTCTGCCATTTTAAGCATGTGCTTCTTAGGCACAGACCCTGCTGAACTAGGACTGACACCAACAGAAGCTAAACCTGGCCTGCCTCTGGAAGAAGCCTTGGAAACAGAAGGAGAGGTCTAACCACCCTGGGAAGGGAGGAGTACAGAAACCTGAGAAGCCCCTTCAGCCTGACCTGCCTCTTGAGAGGCCACATCCTGCAAAACCAAAGTCTCCCCTGAGACTCCAGGAAGCCTCCATCGGAACCACCGGTTCCACTGAAGCCTCTAAAGAACCGGCGTCCGGAACAGACGACTCATCTTGCCTGGGTTTAACCGCTTTGTCTTTGCTTCTTCAGGAAGCGGCGTCGAGTATCCGACGGCATATTATAATTGCACCGCTTTCCGAAGACCAGCCTAGCACAATCTAACTTTCGCTTAATAGTGCGTTTATTAAACCGAGCACAAAAGCGACACCCGACTACGTTGTGCTCAGGCCCCAAACAAGGAATGCACAAAGAATGATAATCCCTATGCGGTATCTGTTTCCCACAAGAAATACAATTATTCACTTTTTCTGACATCCGGTAATACACTGAGGCAAGAAAAAAACAAAATATTCCCCAACGGGGTACTTAGCCAACTTGGATTCGGTCTGAAACTCCGAACTCGAAAAATTTCAGAACGCCGAACGGCACTTGCAACGCTGCTTCTGCATCGGACCATGCGGCAAAAAAGACTGAGGATATGATGTCGGTCATGCGCATTTGTACCCTGACGTCCTGATGTCAGTTTTAAGCGCCTTGACCGATGTCAGCCTAATCCTTTGGTATTCGGGCCGACCGAGGACAGCGGACTACCCCATATGTAAGGACTGCAGCAATGTGAGATGAAGAACATCGGGGACATTATGGGTAAGGGGAAGAGCATGGAGCTTGGAGCCAAAGCTGGAAAATGTGGCCGTGTCAGATCTGGTACGGATCCAAAGACCCACAGGTTGAAGATCAAATGAAGTAAACTACTTCAGATTAGACTGTTCTTTGACACAAGCATTGGCAAGTTTCACCTGAGCAAACTCAGAAAACTGCCACAGGAAAGCAGATTCAAAACCATAAAAACCAAAGAAAGCCATGTATTCGGGATTAATACAGTGTGCAAGCTCAATCCTTCAAGACAGGTAAGAAAATGAATGAAGATAATGGAACTGTTCTTGCATGCCAGCACAGACGTGAGGTGCTGAAAAGCTCAGCTGTTAAAAAAAAAACCTGGTCAGGCCACTCAATACCTGGTAGGCAGCAGTCCCAGTAATGCTACCTGCTTTTTGAAAAATAGATCACAATTTAACAGGACTTCATCTTTTAAGTTCTTCCAAGCCTACCTTTGCCTTTTCTCTGACATATGACCAGGGAAAATGAAATCCAGTGACAGTTTTTTGTTTTTAATTTTTGTAGCCAAAAAGCAGGTGCAACATAAAGGCCAAAAAATAAAATATTTAAAAAATGTTTTAGCTGTGCATCAATTTAAGCTATCAATATACATTTTAAAACCCAGTCCACCAGACTTCACGGAGGTTATTCCCATTCTCACATTCATGAGAGGTCAGAGTATTAAGAGCACAATGACGAAGGCAGCAGATAAAATACTGCAACACCAAGATGACAATGACTAACATATGGAGGATTGTTTTCAATTAAATAGGTAAATGGCACAGGAGGGCTCCAATGAGGTACATTTCTCGGCATCCCAGATCATAGGTAAAGGGACACACCACTAAATTAAGCTCACAGAAGACTGTACAAAGTATTTCTAAACTGCATGTATACATATAATTAAAAAAAAGTACAGTTTTGTACCTACCATAAATGTAGATGTCCGAACAGGATAGCATCTGCAGTCATAACAAATGGGTTGTCCTGTCGTCAGGCAGCCCTTCGGTCGGCCGGATTCCAAAGTCTGGGTCCGGCTTCGCTGATGTCGCGCCGCCCGACGTCATCCCTGCTGGTCTTCGGGTATAAAGGCATCAGCCGACACCATTTTCCTCAGTGTTTCTTGCCCCAGATGCCAGTTGCCCTCTTGGAAAGCTAAATTTTGGATAAATGCCAATGTTTCCAAAATAGTAGAAGGCAAACACAAAAATAAGCATGTATGTACATATATACAAACAAATACACCATAAGAGACTCCCCCCCCCAGCTAGCTATTAGGAGGGTAAATACCCTAGGAGTACCACAGAGCGGAAGGAGGGTGGGTAATCCTGACTGCAGATGCTATCCTGTTCGGACATCTACATTTATGGTAGGTACAAAACTGTACTATGTCCTTCAAGGATGCATCTGCAGTCATAACAAATGGGTAGAATACCATAGCCAAACTAGGGGAGGAGGAAGAAGAATTATGGTGTAGCTAGGATCCCTTGCAATACAGCAGTGGCAAACCCTGCTCGGGATCTAGAGTATAGAGGTAAATTATAATGCTTGGCAAATGTATGCACGGAGGTCCAAGTAGCCGCCTCAATAATGTCCTTGGTTGCCACTCCTCGTAAGAAAGCTGTGGTAGTGGCTGTAGCCCTTGTAGAATGAGGTCTTATGTTCTGTGGAATTGGTTTTCCATGGTAGGAGTAACAGAATCTTATGCAATTTCCTATCCATTTGGAGATTGTCTGTTTGGAAATTGCTTTTCCTTCCCTTCCTGTTGCATAGGCTACTAAAAGCTGGTCAGTTTTTCTGTCACCTTTGGTTCTGTCCAGGTAGTAGCGTAACTGTCTATGTACATCCAAGGTATGCAGCAGTCTTTCCCCCCTGTTCTGTGGATTGGGAAAGAAGGTAGGTAGGTGGATTGCCTGGTTTAAAGACACTCTGGATACCACCTTGGGCATAAATGTAGGATTAGTTCTCATGGACACCCTATCTTGATGGAAGATTAGGAAGGGTTGTACTGCCGTTAAGGCCTGTAGTTCCGAAACCCTCCTTGCTGAAGTAATTGCCAGTAGGAAAGCAGTTTTCCATGATAGGTGTTGAAGATCTGCTGTTGCTGCTGGTTCAAATGGAGGGAGTGTCAATTTTTCTAGCACAAAGTTCAAGTCCCATGCTGGTAATGGTGGTTTCCTAGGAGGTTTTACATTCTTGATCCCTCTGAGGAACTGCCTGAGTAGAGGATGTGAAAAGACAGGTGGATCGAAGCTGTATTCTGCTGAAATAGCTGATGCATGTATCTTGATGGAGGAATAGGACAGGCCTGTATGTAGAAGCTCTGCCAAGTACTCCAGGATGTTAGCAATATCTATGTTCGACACATCTTTTCCTCTTTCAGTACTCCAAATGACAAACCTTTTCCATTTTCCTGCATAGTTCCTTCTTGTTGAAGGTCTGCGGGCTTCAAGGATAATGTCTTTAACCCTTTGGGATAAGTCTGGGTTAGTTGCTGCTATGTGATGTTCCAGGCAGTCAGTTGCAAGGTTTTTAGGTTTGGGTGCATGATGTTGTAGTTGTTCTGAGTTAACATCAAAGGCATCAGGGGTATTGACCACATTCTCCCTGAGACATGCTCCTCAGCAATGGGTACCAGTGTTGTCTTGGCCAATTCGGAGCTATCAGGATTATCCTTGGGCGTTCCTCTTTGATTTTCAGTAGTACCTTGTGCATCAAAGGAAGAGGTGGAAATGCATATGCTGTCAGGCCTTTCCAACTGAAGGATAGAGAGTCCACCTTCCATGCAAGTGGGTGGCATGTCCTTGTGCAGAAAGCTGGTGATTGAGTGGGGATGCGAATAGGTCTATTTGTGGCATTCCCCATTTCTTTGTGATGGCCTTGAAGATGTCGGGTGTAGCATCCATTCGTGAGCATCCGAGGTGGTTCTGCTTAACATGTCTGCTAGGGTGTTTTCTTTTCCGGCACAAATATTGCCTGTAACTGGATGTTGTAGCTCAGAGCCACATTCCAAAGGTCCAGAGTCATTCTGCATAGGGGTATGAATGAGTGCCTCCCTGTTTGTTGATGTACCACATGACTGTGGTGTTGTCTGTCCTTATCATTAAATGGCCTTCTTTGAGGAATGGTCTGAATTTCTGGATTGCTAGTTTTACTGCCAGCATTTCTTTTTGGTTTATGTGCAGGTGCAGCTGGTCTGGAGTCCACAATCCTTGTATGCATTTGTCCAACATGTGCGCCCCCCAGCCTAGGTCTGAGGCGTCCGTTGTGATGGTCTGGCTTGCTTGAAAGTTGTGGAAGGGCAAGCCTGGGTTTGACTGGCATGCTTGAGCCCACCATAGGAACTCCTGTTTCAGGCATGGGATTAGTGGGATTTCGGTTTCTAAGCTGTGCCTGTGTTGAGACCATAAATTCTTTAGGTACCACTGTAGCTTTCTCATATGCAGTCTGGCATGTGGGACCAGGATTATGCATGATGCCATGAAGCCCAAGGCCTGCAGTACTTTTCTTGCTGTTAGTTTGTTCTGCTTTGTTAATGCCAAGAAGTAAAGAGGGAGTTGTTCTTGTTTTTCTGCAGTTAGGAATGCCATTTGTTTTACTGTGTCCAATTCCGCACCCAAGAATGTTCTTGTTTGGGATGGTATCAGTCTTGAGGACTGTGTATCCCAGGGCTTGTAGTAAGCAAATGACTCTTTGTAAATCTGTTGTCAGCTTGCTTTTGTTGTCCGCTTGTAACAGGCAGTCGTCCAGGTATGGATAAATTTGGATTCCCTGTAGCCTGCAATGGCGATTACTGATGCCAGGCATTTTGTGAATACTCTGGGCAGTAGATAAGCCAAAGGGCAATGCTGAGATTTGATAATGCTCTGATCCTGCAGGAAATCTGAGTAATCTTCTGTAATTTGGTCGTATGGGGCGGTGCAGGTATGCCTCCTTGAGATCTAGAGTTACCAGCCAACACTCCTTGCCCAGCATGGGAAGAAGTTGCTGTAGGGTCAGCATTTTGAATTTTGGGACAATGATGTATGTGTTTAAGACGGACAGGTCGAGAATAGGTCTCCAACTTTTCTCTTTTCTTGGTACTAGGAAGAGTCTGGAGTAGAATCCTTTGCCCTGTTCTGTTATTGGTACTCTTTCCACAGCTCTCATCTTTGTTAATTGAGCTATCTGCTTTAGAGCTTCTGTTTTTTGATTTGGAGGTAGGTTTGGCATTCCTCTTTTTACTGGTAAGGTGTGGAAGTGGAACCTGTAGCCTTGGTCTATGGTTTGCAAAATCCACTTGTCTTTTGTGATATAGTGCCAATTTTTCGAAAATAAGGCTAACTTTCCGCCTAAAGGTGCTGCTATTTGCTCCCTGGTAGGCGGTGTCAGAGACAAGTCACTGTGATTGTCCTGTTGCAGTGGCAGAGGTTGTGTCTGTGCCTCGGTTATTGCCTTGCCACTGTCGTCCTCTGTAGGCACCTCCTCTGGATTGATTTCTGCCTCTAGTGCGTCTATTCCTGCCTCTTTGAGATTTTGAGGAGTCTGGAAAGGACCAATTTTTGGCAGGCCAGTTCCTGCTAAACCTTGGGGGCTGAACCTGTAAGAAATCCTTAACTGTTTGTACAGATTTTGCCTTCTCTTCCATTTTCTTCATTACTTGCTGAGCAGGTGTACCAAATAGACTGGCCTTACCCATAGGAGCATCTAACAGCTTTGCTTTAACATGATCCGGCAAGACCTGTTCTTTCAACCATGCATGCCTTCTTATCACTGTGCCAGTCATGGCTGATCTAAATGAAGCCTCCAGTGCATCATAGCCACATTTTAAAGAATGGTTACTAACCTGCTGAATGTTATTCACCATTTCTAAAACATATTTCTTATCTAAGGAGTCATCAGAGGACAGCTTCTTAGTTAACTGATCAAGCATAAACTCTTGGTATTGGATCATATGAAACTGACAGTTTAAAGCTCTAGCTGAGAGAGTAGCAGAGGTGTAAACTTTTTTCCCCCATCTCTCTAAGGACCTGGATTCCCTTTCAGAAGGGATGGGGTTTTTTGCTGAGGTCGAGGCTACTGCCTTAGGCCCCTGGGATATAGTCTCAGGATCTGCAAGTGGGGCCTTGTATAGGTGGTGATGAGTGTCTGGCACCCTGTAAAATCTATCTGGTTTGGCAGGGGCTGGAGGTAAAGTATCAGGAGCAGTGCAAACATCATTAAATGCATCATCCACAACAGGCAGTACTGGAGGTATAGCTAAGGGCCTATGTTGTGGTAAGTGCAGAAAGGTCCTAAGCCTTTTTCTTGAATCTGAGAAATCTTGTCCCTGCCATTGGAATTGTTCTCTCATGGCATGTAAGGTTTCCCCAAAGGAAAATTCCTCTGGTGGAGAGGCAGATGGAATGGATTCTTCAGCATCGGAATCTTCATAAGTAGAAAAAGGAGCCTCCGGATGACTCAGACATTACAGATCAGCCAAAGAATCATCAGAGGACATTGGTTCGGGGGGCTCTGCTCTAGGTCTCTTTTCTGGGGGCTGAGAGGCCCTGTCTGGGTGAGATTGGGATCCCCTAATTAAGGATATTAAATCCTCTGCCAGAGTAAGCATTTGTGAACTAGAAGTGGGCCTGTGTGAGGGGGGCTTAACAGGCACTGATTTAACAGTTTTGGCTGCTTTAGCCCTGGCAAAGGCCTTAATAGACATGGCTGCAGGAGGCCTAGCAGCACCACGTGCTGGGGTAGAGACATCCAAAGGGATGGTGTCTGATAAATCACTAGGAACCACAGTAGTAGGCAAAACTTCAGAGGCCGATTCAACTAAGGTAGCAGGAGCCTCAGTAGTAGTCATGGATTCGCTGAAGATTGACCGGTTTTCGGTTTCAGCGAAACAGAGACACTCGCTTGCTTAACCGTGGTTTCGGCGAAACCGCGGACTGCAGAGTGTCGGTCTTTTCTTTGCGTTTTTAACAATTTGGGTAGTCGGAGGATCCGGCGGCATAATGTACGCAAAATCAGCGAGAAACTGTTCAGCAAACTCCGACCGTCGCCTAAGCGTTCGTCGGTTGAAGACAGCACAGGCCGCACAGGCTGCTACGTCGTGGTCTGGGCCTAAGCAAGGCAGGCAGTAAGAGTGGAAATCATTATGAGGTATTTGTTTCCCACAAGTTAAACAGTTATTGACTTTTTCTGACATCGGCTGAGGCAAGAAAGAGTCCCCAGGGTACTTAGCTTTTAGAAGTCTTCGAAGTAGTATTCGGTAGTAGTAATCTCTGGATCTGACCGACCGGCACTTGCGAACAGCTTCTGCTTCGGGCGCCACGCGGCAAGAAAGACTGAGGAAAATGGCGTCGGCTGATGCCTTTATACCCAAAGACCAGCAGAGATGACGTCGGGCGAAGTGCGACATCAGCCGAAGCCGGACCCAGACTTTGGAATCCGGCCGACCGAAGGGCTGCCTGACGACAGGACAACCCATTTGTTATGACTGCAGATGCATCCTTGAAGGACATCTGCAATTTCAGCATAAAGTATGTTGCATGGTTTTATACATGCAAAGCCATATCATTTCTCCAGTACACATACTAGAGCCAGCCTCTGCCTAACTTAAGGTTACAGAGAGTACAGTTGTGTACACTTACATAAATGTAGATGTTAGTGTATTTACTGTTGCAGTCATTACATTTGGGTTATCTGCCGGCAGGTAGCCCTCAGCCGGCCTGAATACCAGAGTTTTGGATCCCTGCTTCAGATGCTGTCTCTTCTTCCATGACATCAGGTCGCCAGGGGTATAAAACATGCAGCAAACGCCATTACATCAGTTTTTCTTGGCCACATATGTCAGGTGTCCCCATAATGGGAAGCGATTATATGTTATGTTACACCTCCAACCAAAAGCAAATGCACCAGAAAGCTTAAATACACCAAACAAGAAGGAAAGGTAAGAGCCACGAGAAGTCGGGGGGCTGGAGGGAGGGTAACCAGGACTGCAACAGTGAATACACCATCTACATTTATGGTAAGTGTACACAACTGTACTATGTTTTCGTGTTTCACTGTTGCAGTCATTGCACTTGAGTTAATTCCCAAAGGTAAGGAAGGGAAGAGGAAGTTAGAGAGCATTAGGATCAGCTACTAAGCCCTGCAAGACTGCAGTGGCAAAACCAGCTCTGGATTTAGAAAAAATAGGCATGTAATAGGTTCATAGGTAGGTAACTAGGCTATCTGCCCGAGGGCATTTATAAGCCTAGCCAGACTGTCAGCTTTTGCCGCCACATTAATTAACTCAGCCTCTGTCAAGAAGAGCCAATGAAGTGATCCCAGGGGTGTATTTTCTGTTACCCATCCACTTGTCAAGGTTTCACTTGAGTGTTAGTGAGGGGCTCTGCCTAATGTAGTTAGGAATTTTGTTCCAAAGCATGGGGAGTCTCTGACAGGAATCTATCCCTTCAGCATGTTCCATTTATTGTTGTGGCAAAGTTTAGCTCACTAGAGCAAGTGGCTTCACAGTGACTTGGATTTATTTAGAATCAATTTTGAGTTGGACATGGCTTTGTAAGCCAGGCAGAGATCACCTCTGAGTAAGCGATATGCCACGGAGTACAGCCTGAGTTTTTCCAGTTGGGCTGCATAGGACATATGTTTGAAGCCAGTAATCCTCTTGGTGAGGTACTTTTGTGGTCTTTCCAGCTTTTGGAAGTGTCTTGTGAGGTACATCCCAAATGGTGCACTGTACTCTATGATGGGTCTGACTAGTAGAGAGGCACTATAACCTCTATTTCTAGATGCAAACCCTTTAGTAATTAGATGGGCTACATAGAAGGATTTCCTAACTACTTTGGCAATATGATTGTCAAAGTAGAGATTACTATCTACCTGGGTCCCCAGATCTCTTATTACCTCTTCTGTATTAAGGGGGCTGCCACCTATGTGGTAATTCATTTTTTTTCCCCAAATGGGATGACTATGCATTTTTTGACATTTAGCTTGAGACCATGACTGACACCAGGTGTCAGCCTCAGTAGGGCCCTTTTGGAGAATGTCCGTGTCAGCCGGAGAGTCAATTATGGCTCCCAGTTTGCAGTCATCGACAAACTTGGTTAGCCATAGTCCTCCTGTGTTTGCCTGTACTTCTGAGAAGTATATGCTAAACAGTAGGGGTTCCCAGGACCGAGCCTTGTGGGACACCACTTGTGACTGGTTTACAGTCAGACCTGGAGACTGCTATTCTTACAGTGCGAGTTCTGTCTAAGCCAGTTGGCAACCCATCGCGTGACGTAGGCTGGTGAGTTTTTCTATAACTCCCGAGTGGGGAATGGTGTCAAAAGCCTTGGCGAGGTCAAGGTAGGCTGTGTGAACCACCTTCCCCTCATTTATGGCCTTGGTGACAGTCTCAAATAAGTCAACCAGGTTTAGTAGGCATGATCTGCCCTTAAAGTCGAAATGGGTCGGGTCAAGTGTTTGGAGGTTCCCACTGTCTTTGTTAAGGAGTTCCATGATGATGCGCTCCATAGCCTTGCAGACCAGACTAGTCAGGCTTATGGGGCGATAGTTACCAGGGTCAGTTGTGGCCTCTCCTTTGTGGAGCAGAATAACCATTGCTGTGTGCCATTCTATAGGCATGTAGCCTTTGGAGAGGCTGAGGTTGAACAGTGCGTTTAGGTGGGGGGTTAGTTCGTTCTGTAGTTTGTGCAAGACGCAGCCTGGGACACCATCTGGCCCCACTGATGCTGTGCTTTTGGCTTTTGAAAGGGCTGTTTTCACCTGTGCGTCTGATTTCCGGGACACTACACTTTTCCAGTATTGCTGTGGGCCCTTTTGGGGGTGAGGGGGGGTACAGTTTTCACTGAATCTATCTGCCAGGATGTTGGCAATATCAGTAGGTTCAGTATATTTTGTGCTATTTTGCACTAGCTCGGAACATATCTGCGAGTTGCCACTTAGATTCTTGACATCGCTAAAGAAGGCTTTGTGGTTATCTTTCAAATCCTTGGCTATTTTTTTTTTTTTTGAAGTTGGCCTTGGATGATTTTTCTTTCGGAGTTGGCCTTGGACAATTTTATGTGGGACCTTAGTTTCTTACAGATACTGATCAGGGATGTCTGTTTCTTGGGATTTGCTTTTTTTTCTGAACTAGTCCTTCTATTGTATAGCCTGTTTATGGCAGGGGTCCACCAGACTGGTTTCTTTCTCTTAGGGGAATGAGTCTTGGTTTTGCTAGGGATGGCACGAGCCATGCATCCTTGTAGGTGCTCAAAGTGCATTTGTAAATGTTTCTGCATCTTGGACACTGTTATCCTTTAGCGTGGGGGCTGTGAAACTTACCACCTCTGTCTTAAGTAAGGTGAAGTTTGCTATAGGAAAAGGCTTTCACTGTGGTTTCCTTGGTTGGGGGGTGGTGGTGTGGTATGGACATCCAGAGTGATTAGTTTCTGGTCTGATCTAACCAGTGACGGGTTGACCTCTGGTGCTGAACACCTGTCACCCATGTTGGTGATAACCAGGTCCAATATGTTTTCACCTCTGGTAGGGGAGTTTACCAGCTGATCCAGGGCATTTGAGTTGATAAATTCCAGGAAGCACTGGACCTGGGAGTTTGTATTTGAGTAGTTTTTCCAGTTAATGGTAGGGTAATTGAAATTGCCCAATATTAGGGTGTTTCGGTAGGACCTTCATGTTTTCCAGTGTCTCCAGAAAGGCAGAGTGATGGTCCTGGAGGGTGATTTGCAGCAGGCCACAATTTGCAATGCAGATTTGCCCGATGTTAGTTGCACATGGATGATCTCAGAGGCATCATGCTGCGCCACAAACCTGGAGGTGTAGGTAATCCTTGATGAATATGGATACACCCCCTCCTTTTGTGTTTCGGTCCATGTTCTGTGGCCAAAATGTGAGGTACGAGTTGCAGCCCGGTAGTGCTGGGGTGCTCTGTGGAGCCTTGAACCAGGTTTCAGTTACTGCACCGATGTAGACGTTCTCCATACTGAGGAGTGCTTCAAGCATGTGCATTTTTAGATTTAAACTCATGGCATTGAGTAGCATAACCCTCATTTTTTTTAATTTGTGCTGTTTACAGAGTTGGATTTGACTTTTGAGCCTTGCCAAAAAAGGCACTATGGGGGCAGCAAGAGCCTTGGCCAGTATTTGAAAGCCTAGGGGTGACCGTTGCAAGCAGTCTCTTGTGAAGCAACAAGGCTCGTCTAGCATGTTGTCCCAGGCTGACAGACACTGGATCCCCTTTGAATGACACCAGAAGCTTAGCCAATTGATATTTTTTTCTTTGTACTGCGGTATCATTCTTGGTGAGGGCAGGATGCTACTCAGGGGTCAGGGTCATACCCGCCTGGGCTACATGATCAGAGAGCTTTTCCATGTCTCTTTTCATGTAGTCCAGGGAGGTTTGTCTCAGGTCATTCACACCAACATGAACAATGACAGAGTTATATTTGTACTTGTTCTGGAGTGACCCGAGTGCTTGTGTTATGTGGCGGATTCTGGCTCCTGACAGGCAGCTAACAGTAACCTTCTTGTCCAGCCTAGTGAGTGGGACGTCAGTGTACCTGACTATAGAGTCGCCTATTACTAGTGCGTTAGGTAGGTTATTTCGCCTTAAGCGCTGTGATTGTGCAGCACACTGATTTTGTGTTATGTGTTGTCTGGTTTGTGATGGGAGGGGCAGGTTTTTTGGGTGTCTGCTTTGAAGGTCTCGGATGCTTTTGCAGATTTTTATTTAGAGCCTCAGAGTATGATTTTGTGTATTTATGTGTATTTTTTGCCAGTGCTGGTTTAGAATGTCTATGTGAGGCTGGAGGTGTGGTGCAAGTGTTGACCTTCTCCTCATGTTCCAGTCTTGGGTGGAGAGAGCTTAGCCTCCAATTTAGCTATATAATTGCATCTCTCGCATATGTTAAATGTTTTGTGGTAGGAAGAGCGGGTTGCCTGTGTACATGAGGCAGTTGTAACATTGCCTCAGTATACCTAGGTTCACCAGCTGGACTGGACAGTATACCTGAAATTGCCCTTTGGTCATGCCTGAACAGTAGGGTGAGCTAAGTTGCTTGGTTGGTGAGGGGTGAATGAGCCTTGCCCTGCTGGGTAATCAAGTGTCAGGGTATATTAGTGCTTGCTATTAGGTCTGAGCAAGTGCTGGACTGTAGGATGCTTTTTAAGTGCTTAGGTTGAGTTAGACTACTTTCAAGGGAAAAACTGAAGGAGACTTGGTGGAGCCGGGAATAATTTAGCCCTACTAACTGGCGCTGCCCTAAGTGTAAAACTGTGCAAACGCGGTTTTTACAGCAGGGAAATGAGAGAGACAGAAATTAGCCCAAAATGGCCTATAAACTACTAACTTCTGGCCTGAAACCACTCCTCCAGGGACAGATGGCTGCTCAAAGCTCCCTCTCTAAAAGGTGAACAGAGAAACCTCCTATTCAAGTAAGGTGTGGGCAACTCAGAAACTTGTAACACAGCCCTGAATTCAGCACTAGCCAGAAAACTGGACTATACTAGCTTAGAAAGGTGGGAAACAAGGACATTTTTTTTAAAAAGATAAGGCAAAAACAGTAAAATAATACACTTAAAACAGCTTTAAACGACTACAAACAGTAAAAAATACACTTAAAACAGCTTTAGATGACTACAAGCAATCAGAAAAGGCTTTTATACAAATCACCCAATTAACCAGTACAAAAATCTCAAAACTGAGCCCTGTTCCTGTAGTCTTCAGACAAGTTCTAACTGCCCACTCCTGCCACTGGGGTGCAGGGGAACCTTCTCCAAAAAAGAAGGCCTGGATTAGTGCTCAAGTTATACAAACAAAGCTAGATTCAGCAGGCCTGAATCTAGTTTATGCAACAGCAAACAAGGCACACCAATTTCAGTAAGAAACCATTCAAATATGCATGCACATAAGGCCTCTAACCAGAAATTCCCAGCTCAGAAGGGCAGAGTCCAGCCTCTCTTCCCACAAGAGTGCAGACCACAAACCTTCTTAATGTAAAATGACTGGCCTGAAGCTCAAGTACTTAAACCAGAACTAATACACTTTTAGAATAACAGACACCGAGCCTTCAATCAGCAGTTCCCAACTTAGAAGGATGTAAGCTTCCTGTCCTGCCACAACAGTGCAGCCACAAACCTTCTTAATGTAAAACAACTGGTCTGAAGCCCAAGTGCTTAAACCAAAAGGCTTAGAATGAGTTGCACCAAACAGTAATAAATACAACAGAGTACTTTTAAGATGACGTAAAAGCAAAATAAAGTAACAAAGTAGGAAGAAACACAAATACAGTAAAAGCAGATGAATAAAGTGCAATTTTTTTTTGAGTGAGCAAGTGAGATGGGCCCAGGAGTAGTATCCAAATGCAAATTTACAAGACGGGCAGGCAGTTTCAAAGCCACCAAGATCACCACCAAAACAAAAGCTGGGAGGGTGGGTGGGGAACTGAAAAAACAGAGCCACAACTTCCAGCTAGATAGTATTCGATGCAACACAAATCAATTTAAATGTTGTATTTGAAAAATGTGCAGATAAAGATTTACTTAAATTCACTTATACGTCCAGTTGATTGCAGGTAAGTCTTAGCCGGCCAAAGCTCAGAGTTTGATGAAGGTCTGTAGC
Source organism: Protopterus annectens (assembly GCF_019279795.1). NCBI lineage: Eukaryota > Metazoa > Chordata > Ceratodontiformes > Protopteridae > Protopterus > Protopterus annectens. Next base: position 307,473,921 of record NC_056739.1, read on the forward strand.
AGCTTCTAGGATGTCCCTGGTAGGGACACCTCTGAGAAAGGCTGTAGAGGTAGATGCAACCCTGATGGAATGTGATCTTATCCCCTGTGAGGTAGGTTTTCCATGGTGCTTATAGTAGAAATAAATACAATGGGCTATCCACTTGGAAATGGTTTGCTTTGAAATGGCCTTCCCCTCTGCCCCTACAGCAAAGACAACTAGCAGCTGTTCAGATTTTCTGAGAGGCTTAGTCCTGTCCAAATAAAACCTCAGTTGCCTGTGCATGTCCAAGGAGTGCAGTATTCATTCGCCTTCGTTTTGTGGATTCGGAAAAAAAGTAGGCAAATGAATGGACTGATTAAGGGCCACACTAGACACCACCTTGGGCATAAAGGAAGGATTGGTCCCGAGGGACACCCTGTCTGCATGGAAGATGAAGGGCTCCACTGCCATGAGGGCCTATAATTCCAACACTCTTCTTGCTGAAGTGATGGCTAGAAGGAAGGCTGCTTTCCAAGAAAGGAATTTCAACTCTGCAGTTGCAGCTGGCTCAAAAGGAGGGAGAGAGTGAGCTTTTCCAATACAAAGTTAAGGTCCCAGGCTGGAGTAGGGGCTCTCCTGGGGGGGGGGGGGTCTTAAATTTATGGCCCCTCTGAGGAATTGCTTTAGCAGCGGGGTGAGAGAAGAGGGGTGGTTCAGTATTGTGCTGAATTGGCAGAGGCATGAATTTTAATTTATGAGAAGGAAAGGCCCCTGTGGAGCATTTCTGTTAAGTACTGAAGAATATGCGGTAAGCCAGGCACCATTGTGCCCATCACCAGAGTTTGGCTCCAGGAACAGTATCTTTTCCACTTTTCAGCATAGGATTTTCTAGTACTAGGCCTCCTTGCCTCCAGAATGACATCTAGCACCTGCTTACTGAGGGATGCTATTGGAGAGCTCAAGGAATTGGCCAGGCTGCAAGGTTCAGGGTTTAAAGCAGAGGGTGCAGAATCTGGCTCTCCTGCTGGGACAGCAGGGAAGGGGTCTGAGGTAGATGCCATGGTTCCAGCAGTGTCATACTGCGCAAGACGGGGTACCAGTGCTGGTGTGACCAGTCTGGTGCAATCAGTATTGTCCTTGGTTTGTCCTGTTTGATCTTTAGCAGAACCTTCGAGGAGAGGCAGAGTGGGAAAGGCATAAACTGAGAGGCTTTCCCGGGTAAAGGAAAGGGAATCCACTTTCCAAGCTTGACTGTGGGAAGTCCTTGTGCAGAATTTGTCCAATTGGTAGGTCTGAGCCCAGACTAACAGATCTATCTCTGGATTCCCCCATTTGTTTCTCAAGAGGTTGAATATTTTTGGTTCCAGTTTCCACTCGTGTGGGTCCATGAGATTTTTGCTTAGGTCGTCTGCCAGTGAATTTAGCTTGCCTGGCAGGAATTGAGCTTGTAGGTGCACTTGGTAGCTCAAGGCTGTGTTCCACAGAGCCATGGCTAGTCTGCAGAGAAGGTATGAATGGGTTCCCCCCTGCCTATGTACCACATGACTGTGGTGTCTGTCTTTACCAATAATTGTCCTGTATGAATGTGGTCCTTGAAGGCTGTCAAGGAATTCTGTACAGCTAACATTTCTTTTTGGTTGATATGCAGGTGCATCTGTCTCTGGTTCCATTTGCCCTGAATGCACCAACCTGCCAAGTGAGCCCTCCCATGCATAGTCTGATGCATCTGTTAGGGTTTGGGTGGCAGGGGGTAGAGTGAAAGGGAGCCCCCTATTGTGGTAGCATGCCTCTGCCCACCAAAGGAACTTGTCTTTATACAAGGAATTATAGGAATCATGGATTCCAGGTCCTGGGAATGTTGACACCATAGGCTTTTTAGGTACCATTGTAGTTTCCTCATATGCAGTCTTATATATGGAATTAGTAGAATGCAAGAAGCCATGAACCCCAGGGCTTGCAGGATTTTCCTTGCAGATAGCTGGGTTTTTGTGGGCAGTAGTTTGAAGTAGGTTGTCAAACTTGTTTCTCTGGAGTGAGGAAAGCCATCTGGGAAGTTTTATTCAAGCTTGCTCCCAGGAATACAATTTTTTGGCAGGGTACTAGGTGAGATTTCTTTTCGTTTATGGTGTACCCCAGTGAATTTAGAAGTTTATTTACGAATGCCAGATGTTTTAATAGCAATTCCTGGCTTTCTAGCCAAATCAGACAATCGTCCAAGTATTAGTATATTTGAATATTTCTCTGCCTGCAAAATGCAATGGCTGGAGCTAGACACTTTTTGAATACCCTGGACGCAGTAGACAAGCCAAAGGCAAGTGCAGAGAACTGATAGTGCATAGAGCCTGCCCTGAAGCGTAGGTATTTCCTGCAAGATTCCCTTACTGGAATGTTCAGGTAAGCTTCCTTTAAGTCTAAGGTTGCCAACCAGACATCTTTGCCTAGTATAAGAAGCAGCTGTTGAAGTGTTAGCATCTTGAATTTTGGGATTACCAAAAAAGTGTTTAGAACAGAGATCCAGGATAGGATGCCAGGAGTGGTCTTTTCTGGGTACCAGGAAAAGTCTTGAATAAAAACCTTGTCCCTTTTCTTCTGCTGGGACAGGTTGATTAGCCCTGATACTTGAGAGAACATGCTGTTGAGCCTCTGCCCACTGATTTGGGGGTAGATCTGGCCAACCATTTGGGTTGGTAGGGTGTGAAGTGGAATCTGTATCCTTGGGAAGCTATATTCAAAATACATTAGTCCTGGGTAATGAGTTCCCAGTGTTTTGCTTGTATGGCAAGCTTTCCTCCTAAGGGAGCAGGCAGCTGAGCAGGGCTTGGAAGGGTTAAGGCTAAGTCACTGTGCCATCTTCCCATAGGGGGATGTCTTACTACTCCCTGCTTTGGAAGTGGGAGCCCCCCACTGCTTAGGCCTGTGCATAGCCTGAGACTGTAACCAAGGTGGTCTGCTGTTCCTGGGTTCGGACTGAGAAGGACTGGAAGAGGCTGGAAAGGACTAATTGTTTGAAGGCCAACGTCTACTAAATCTGGGTGGCTATACCTGCAGAAAATCTTTTAACAGTTTGCATAGATTTAGCTTTTTCCTCCATCTTTTTGAGGATGACTTCTGCTCTGTTGCCAAACAGGCGGTCTTGATTTAAGGGAGCATCCAGTAATGTAGCCTTCACATGATCTGGCAAGTTTTGCTCCTTAAGCCAAGCATGCCTTCTAAGTACAGACCCAGTGACAGCAGCCCTGTAAGATGCTTCTAAAGAATCAAAACCACACTGCAAAGTATGTTTACCAACTTGTTCAGCAGAATGTATTAAATCCTGTAAATATTTGTGTTTAGCAGAGTCAGGAATCATTTTCTGTTTAATTAGTCCCATAATATGCTGCTGGTACTTTAACATATGAAACTAGCAATTTAAAGCCCTAATGGCCAAAGTAGCAGAAGTGTAAACCTTCTTATCCCATCTGTCCAAGGCTCTAGAATCTCTATCAGAAGGGGTAGGATTTGTGGCAGTTGTAGCCTTAATGCCCTTTGGACCTTGGGAAATGGTGTCTGGATCTGCAGTAGGATTCCTGAAAAGGAACCTGAGAGTCAGGTACTCTAATACCAGTCAGGTTTCCTGGGAGCTGGAGGTAAAGTGTCTGGGAACAGGCTAGATGGCAAGAAATCATCATCTACAATGTCCAGAACAGGGGGGGATAGCTAAATGCCTGTGTTGAGGAAGGAGTAGGAATTCTCTAAGCCTCTTTTTGGAATCAGAGTAATCCTAGCTTTCCCAGCGGAAATGGTCCCTAAGAGTGTGCAAGGTTTCACCAAAAGAAAAATCTTCTGGAGGGGAAGCAGAGGGAATGGAATCCTCTGCATCAGAATCCTAATAGGTAGACAAGGGTAAATCCTGGTAATCAGAAGAAACAGCAATATCAGAATCCTGATCAGACGAATCAGAGAGAAAATCAATTCTAGGTATCAGAGGGGGAAGGCTGGCTTCCCCTAATTAAAGTAATAAGGTCTTCAGCTATTCTAAGCATATCTTTTTTTAGGCATATGGGCCTGACCATGCGGTTTGGACGTCTGTTTTCTAGGTGTGGGTCAAGTTGTAGGCCTCGATGAAGAAGATGGAGTCTGTTTAAAATGCAAGTCTGTAGGCCTGAATACACCCACAGAAGCCGGTGCCTGCACAGCGACTCTGGACCCATCCAAGGTAGAGACATACGCAGGTTCCATATTTGAAGAAGCATCTCGCGGCATACCAGACTCCGAATGGGTCTCAGTAGAGGCCTGCGAATCTGAAATAGCAGGTATCAGGGGCTGTGAAAGCACCTCACTGAGTACCGACAGACTGGCAACTAGCTTAACGGAAGCATCGTCGGCAGTTTTGAACCTATGCGGTCTGTCTCCATCTTTATCCTTGTGTTTTTTTCAGAATATCGGTAGTCGGATGGCTTACCGAAGCCATTTCTGGATAGTTGTAGAGTACCAAAATAATCTGCAGCAAAAATAGACAGACGAATAGTTTTGGGGTTGAATAAAGCACAAAACAGACGAGGGACATCATGGTCTGGGCCCAAGCAAGGAATGCAGTACGAATGAAAATCTTTAGGAGGTATTTGCTTTCCACAGGTAATACAATTGTTAACTTTTACTGACATCGGTTAAGAGCAAGAAAAAGGATCTCCAACCGGGTAATTAGCTTTTTTTTTTTTGAAGACTTCAGTTCTGAAACTCAAACAAAAATTTCAGGAATCTGCCGACTGGCACTTGCCAACTGCTTCCGCTTCGGGCACCGCGTGGCAAGAAAGACTGATTTAATGGCGTCAGCTGCATGTTTTATACTCCCGACGACCTGACATCATGGAAGAAGAGACAGCATCCAATGCAGGGATCCAAGACTCTGCTATTCAAGCCGGCTGAGGGCTACCTGCAAGCAGATAACCCAAATGTAATGACATTGAAACATGAGCATCACCATTACCACACCACCACCAGTGAATACCAGGTCATATATTAAAATCATGTTCTGCAAAAAACTGCATTAGTATTGAAGCCAGTGCCAATTAAATTAAGTACTCGTGGTTCAGTTTTACTTTTTAGCATAAACATACTTTTTCACAGCAAAAATATCCTTACAAGTCATGAAAGACACATGCGGGTTTAATTTCCGACATATTTCACACTCACTAATGCATGCTCCATTTAACTAGTGCTTCATCTTCTCTAACTTTAGCATTTGAGTACAGTTTAAAAAAATCTTTGCTCAAAGTTTTTGTGATTAGTAACCCTTTAAACCTAATGCTGTTACAGCAGAAATACCAGCATTAACAGGGGCACAAGCAAACCACTTAAATTAAAAAACACCTTGAGGAGCTATACGAGTAGCCAAAGCTTCAGAAACATGACCCTTTACAAGTGCCAGGGTGGGTACCTCACCAATGTACACCCACTTTTTACCAGAGAAGAATCCAGATCACCCACTACCTTCTAGGTGCCAGTGAAAGCCAGTCTACTGATATGACTAAATGACATGCATTTTACAGCTTTTTTTTTAAATGACAATATCACTTAAAGGAGTCCATAAGTTAGGAAAAAAAGTTTTATTTATTTTTAGATTACACAAGTGTTCAAATAAATTAATGCAGAATACAGAAACATGGAGCATATCCTTTCACTGTTCCTAGTAAGACAGTGCATTGTTTGGGAGCAGAGATTGAACAAGATCACAAACTGAATTATTCATGCTGGACAAGTCATACAATTCCTTACAGATAATAAAATAATGCACTGAAATTTCATTACAGTGGTGCTACCAGCATCCTGAATCACAATGTTGATAGTATATAAACTTTACTGCGACTATATTTCAAACTCTGATGGGAAGATTAAAAGTTCTGTGCAGTTTTATGTTCCATCTCATGGGGAAAACATGCATGGTATGTACAAAAACTTCATGCCGTTACAAAATCAGAAGGGGAGATGACACTATTTTGGGGGAAAGGGTGATAGCAGCTCAGAGAATGAAGCGTCTCCATTACCAACAAAACGCACAGTGTTAGCGTGACCCAATTACATTGTTCTATTATTGAAATTGCACTTCAGTGATTCAAGCATTCAGACTACACTGTTTTACGAGACTCCCAGAGAAATTCCCATTGAAAATAATGAGAAACTTGCAAAGCTGCAAATACTTAAGGATTTAATCTCCAACATCAGAGTCTCTGTCACCAATAAGCCACAGAATGTGAAAACCAAGGGCAAGAAAACCAGTTCCCAAGAGATCACCCAATGCAGTCAAATACGGGATGGAGAAATTGTCTGGATCCATTCCTCTTCCCCACATCCAGTGGACCATCCAGTCAGCAATGTAGAGGAGGATGACCACCTATTAAAAAAAAAAAAAAAAAAAAAAAAAAAAAGGAAAATAAACAGGCTTTACCTTATGTAATGGGCAAGTGGTACAAAATCTTAACTCTAAGTTCCTTATTCATTTGGCTCAGCCCGAGACGGTCTGCCATTGGCTGCCTAAAACAACCCATTAAATACATTTTCCTGTTCAAAATTCTTCCCTAGTTTGCAAATATAATCCTACAAATAAAGTGCAGTTTTCATTATGAAGAATTATCACTTAGTGACAAATAACACACTTATTCAAAGACATCCCTTTTGTAAAATTTAAACTGGGTGGATTTTTAAATATCGGGCAACAAACTCCTTCACAATTTGGACTTGTAAGCCAATAGCTCACATTATGCAACCGTCAGAATATTTTAGAGACAAAAGTTCCCAGCGATGGACAAAACTCTCTCCTCTCCTTAAATCAGACAATGTCTCAGCTAAATAGTTTAATTGCCCAAGAATATGTTCTCTGTGGAAAAACAGCAGCTGACAATTCCTACTTGCACGGCTTAAAGTATGAAAGTGTTAGGGAAATGAGACAAATGTATGAAGCAGCACATAATGGTTGGCTAGAATTTTAATTTTGGGGCAGTGGGGCTTCAGTCCCAGAGACGTACATAATTTTCTTGATCATAAACTACTTTTTAGAATAGATTCATCAGCAGCTGACAAACTAGTGAAAACATCTCTACCTCTGTGCCCAGTCCAACCTGGCTTCACTGTTTAGTATAAATATTTCTCTACATAAGAATTTACAAGCAATCCAAAATAGTACTTTGATTTATTAATATGGATGACAACTATTCATAAATCAGATTTCTGACAGCTGCTAATCTGATATCCAGGAGGGGACAGTGCCATTTCATCAAATAATTAAAAATATATATGTCAATCTTCAAGTACACTTTGGTCCATAACATCCACCTTTTAGGAGATCACAGTGCCATGAGACAAACATTTAAAAGAGAACCGATTCTTCCTATTAGAGTCCACCTACATTCAAAAAGGGGTCATTTGTAAAGGCAGTTAATATCACAGAAAAAAGTCCATAAGTTTTTGCTTAATTACAATAAAACTAAAACTGTGCTGCTTTTTACCCACCAAATACTTGCTAAAGCTCCCTCTACCCTGGATATTAAACACTTTTCTGGTCCAAGAATACTTCCTCCATACCAAACTAAAACTTACATAGTGGAATCTTCATCCTTTAAGCCCAACTTGAATACAGGCTTCCCACATCATCTACCTTTGAACAATTGCAAATAAAATATTGCTTCATTACCAGCTCCTCCAAAGGCCATCACTGTATCCCCCTGAATAAAGCTAAGTGGTTACCCATGCAGCAAGCTAACCTACCACTAGGTTCACTTCTTTTCAGACTCCTCCATCTTAATACCACCCCACCTCGCCTCTTGTGGCAAAGCTAATCTCCAATACTTCTTCCTACAACCCAAGTCACCTCTCCCAGACCACCACAATTGTACATTCCCAAGAACTAATCTACAATGCAACAGCCTCTATTTTTTTCAATTAGCCTCATATTCACCATTTAGTCAATATACAATAGTTTTAAAACTAGAACAGTTTTTTTATACCTGAAAATCTTAGACCTCCATTATTCAATGTTTTGATATGTTTTTGTAAGCTATTTGTTGCTTATTAGATTACTACAAGACAGTTGTCATTCATTTTATTTTCTTAGTACAAGTTTTAAGGGGGAGTTAAATCTGTTTGAATCTGAATTTAAATACCAAAAATCTTATTGTATTCAGTCTGTAATCTATCCTTACATGTAAAGAAGCTTTTGCTCCATCCATTATTTGATTTGGCTCTTGTACTCTTTGTATTTTTTATAAGCCACTGTGGTACAGCGGTAGCATTGTTGCCTCACAGCAAGAGGTTCTCCTGTTCGATTCACAGCTGAAGTACCTTCTCTGTGGAGTCTGCATGTCCTCCCCGCAATCCAGTGGCCTCTGAAAGACATGCGTGAATGGGCATGCCTTTGCTGAAGGTTGGGCGTCGGGCTGGCAACTCGGCACTATAAAAACTCTACTGCCAATCATTAGCAGACTGGAGTTCCGCTGTGGTGACCCCTAACCGGGAAAAGCCGAAAAGACAAACAACTCTTTGTATTTTTTATGTAGTTGATGTTAAATTACTTGGGGAATAACTTTTTTCATCAATATCTATGTTTTCTTTGAAAACGTTTCTATAGTTTAGAGTTCATAATTGTACATTTTCTTTTGTCACCATTAAATTTCAGAAAATAAAATTAAATACTTCAGTGATATTTGGTACTTTGAATATTCCATATTGGTGTTAATAAAAACAGCATCTGCCAAGAGCAGTATCCTTGATGTACATTGCCTTAACCCCCATATCTACATTACTTTCTATAATACTAGCCAGTGGTTCCACAGGTAGGAGCATAAAGTACAGCTATAGGCAGTAGTGGGCATCCTCATTTAGTGCACCTTTTAATGCTTGTTGCTTCTGCAAGATTATGACCTCATTTAACATAAGCTTTATCATTATAAAGAGTCTGCAGTCATTTTATGAATGTGGAAAGTTAGTACTTAATAACAATAATCCCAGTTTTAATACCATAAGCGTTTCTATGTCTAAACTAAAAATTGCAAACTCATTTTTTAACACAGTCTATTAGTGTTATTATTCTGTTTATATTTTGCTGGGCTTGCTGTTGCTAATAAATCCTACTTTATTTTCATGTACTAGTGTAAGATTTTCTTATTCTACAAATGTACATGGAAAACTTCTAATCCACGTTTAATAGTGTAACTGGACTGATACATACAGAATAGAATCCTTATCTGCTTTCAGTTTTGGTTTCTTTATGGACCATCTCAGTGACCTCGGATCATTATTTTATTTCGAACACTACTGTACAAGTTTAGCTGGGAGTAACTTATAGGCTTCTGGAAAAAATACATCTATCCCTGGAATTTTATTCTTTTAATTTACTTACTGTTTAACTTATTCCCCACTAATATTTTTTGTTTAAAAATCTTTAGCATTCACAACATATGCATGCTATTGTCCAAAATTTTTTTTTCTCTATTATTCTCTAAACACTTAACAGTACAAACTTAGATTTCATATTTTGACCAAATGGCCAATTTATGTAATCTAGGATTAACTTTATATAACTTAAGTTTCTACTTCTCTAGTATTTTCATTTTATGATCACACATTTGTGTATATTTATTATTTAGGGCTTTCTTTCACTACTCTAAAATATTTTCTCCTTTTTGAACTTTTTTGGCAATATCTACTTTTGATGTATATCTATCAACTCATTATCCCATTCTTTCTATTTGACTCGTATACAATCTATAATTCAACATGCACATATGATTTTAAAGTATCCCAGAGTGTATTGCCACTAATATCTTATTACATTAAAACAAGCATTTCTTTCTTATGAGAACCATTGTTTATATTCTTCCATGTTATAATATAAGCTGGTATTCTGTGCCATATTGGTAGCTTATTGATACACGTTTAAGAATTATGGCCTGATACTGGTCATGCTACTCTAAAGACACTAACATTTTCATTGGAGTGCAAAGATATAAAATACTCAATTGTAGCATGCATGAATAAATTAATTTTTGAGTTATGTTATTTTCTCCAGTTTAAATCTATTAAACTGACTGCCCACTTTTTCACTTTAGCTAGAACAGTAAAAATATATTTTAGGGGATTTAACTGCACTTGCATCATCTTAGTACATGCTTAAAATCCCCTTCCAAAAGTACACTTCCTTTTATGTCAGTAAAATTTCCAGATGTTTTCTTGTACTTTAGCACCAAGACCTGGTATCCAGTAAGCATTTGCTAGTGTGAACATTCTATTTTGGTATTAAAGAACCATCATGGAAAATAGAATACACCAGCAAAATTATTAATACAACTCATTGTATGGATTTATAATAGGATCCGATTAATGTTTTGGCCTGTCCTGAAACTATTTCTATCTTATTCAGTTACATGTGTTTCTTTTACAAATGCCAACAACTTTGTAGGTATTTATTTAGACCACATCATTTATCTGTTAAAATTAACAATATGTTTAATGCCTTCCATGTGGTGGATTTAAAAACATTTTATATTTACATTCTTTATACAATTATGCCTCATTTAGTGTTATCCAATTACACTTTAATCAAACTCGACTGATTCAGAGAAAAGACGAGACAAATTAAAATTAAATATAAAACTGCAGTAAAGTGTTACTACCACTACACTGGGATCCAGTGATCCCTTAGCTTAATTAGAAACAAAGTTAAACTTTCAAACTATTTCAGTAACTCTAAAATGGTCTTTATAAAGCCACTAAAGGAAATTAAAAATCTAATACCTTTTAATCAAACCATCTAATGATCTCAAAGCTAAAAATTATAGTACTTTATATGGTATTATGTATTACCTATTAGTATATGTAGGATTATATAACAGTAAAGGTTACCCAATTTGTCAACATCTTAGAACAAAGCCTTATGTAGTGTTGCATAACTGGTAAAGTTTAAAAGGAAGGAAGAGAAGGGAAAGAAAAAGTTCAAGGGGGCACAGAAAGATAGATACAAAGTAATCACTACAAGGAACATAACAAATCACATTAATATTGTCCCTTAAAGCAGTCAATTTTTACTATTTAATGTCAGACTGGTATACCAAAAAAAGGTAACATATCAATTAAAATTCATCATATTAATGTAAATTCTGTGCCGATAAGTGTTACATGTAGAAAGTACAGATGTGCAAGAAACTACATTAACAGTACATGTCCTACTAATCACTACTGCATTATTCCTGACATATGGGGTTGTCACCACTGATACCTGGCTGGCTTAGCAAAGCTTCATCTTCTCCATGCCATACATCCAATGCATGACTTCAGCTCATATGCATTGGGGTACACAGAATATGGATCCTCAGACTATCTTCAAGCAAAGTGGCATGAAGACAGAGGAAATTGGTCAGCTAGGAAGGGTGTAGCTTGAATAGATAAGAAAATTCCCATTCCCATATTACAGAGAAGAAAATGTAGTTCGAAATAAGGCAGAGTAGAGGGGATGAATGGACGGATGAAATAGTGCAGCACTGATCAGTAGGAGATCCACTGTTATAGTCAGCTCTTACAACTGTACGATGCTCTGACATCACTGTTTCAGTATTGCTGACATATGGGTGATTCCCAGAGCACAAGGAGAAAAGAGTGGTTTGCTACTGAGAAGAGTCTGGCAGTCCAGACAGAACTGACTGAAAACTGCCCTAGACCTGGAGAAACCATCAATTTTAGTGTTCGGTAATGGTGTGCACAGAGGTCCAAGACAAACCTGGAGTCTATTACTTTGTGAAAAAAAAACCCTGAGAAAGTCCCTGCCCTAGTGGAATGTGCTTTAGGGAAGGAAGGCAAAGTCTTACTATACAGTGTGAGTAGTTGAAAGACATAGCCTTAGAAATCTAAGCAGCATAGATTTGTTTGGAGACTGGCTGGCCCAGTTTAGGGTTCAAATAAAAGAGCTGGTCAGTAGGGTTCAAATAAGAGAGCTGGTCAGTCTTTCTAAAGGATTTAGTTCTCTCCAGATAAAATCAGTGTTGCCTGTGGAATGTCTAGAGAATGTAAGGTTCTTTCCCACCTGTTTTGTGGATTGGAAAAAAGTGGGGAAATGAATAGCCTTACTGATTACCTTAGGCATGAAGGCTGGATTAGCCCAGATAGTCACCCTGTCTTTAAGAAAAATAAGAAAAGGGGGAATGGCCATGAGGGCTTGTAACTCACTCTCTCCTAGCAGAAGTGAAAGCCAAGTGGGATATGGTTATCCCAAGTACAGTATTTTAGAGAAGTGGAAGACACAGATTTTAAGGAAGGCAGTGTAGGCTTTTCCAGGACAAAATTAATATCCCAAGGGGAGATCTGAGTTTCCTTAATGGGTTAAGATGCAGGACTCCCCTGAGAAAAAGTGTGTGACATCTGCTCTAGCCATAAGTGGGGGGGGGGCTAAGAGGGAGGCATGCACTGACAGCAGACAGGTGAATTTTTACAGAAGAGCAGGTCAAACCTGTTCAAAGTAGTTCACACACATACTGCAGTACAGCAGGTGCTTTAGATACGAGTGGGTTCCGACTAGGTTTGTGGCACAAGGAATAAAAGCTTATCCAATTATCAGTGTTAAGGTTTTCAAGGTGCATCTCCTGGCTTCCAGCAGGACTTGTACCACCTCTTCAGAGCAAAAAAGGTTTGAGGAATTGAAATCCAATTAACCATAAGGTCAAATTGAGACATGGAAGGTTTGGGTGAAGCATCAATCCTTTTTGCTGAATTACCAGGGGATTCTCCTACAATTTCCCTTTGCCAGGTGAAACAGCAGGGGAAACCAATGCTGTCTTGGCCAAAAGGGTGCCAGTAAAATGAATTTGGGTGCTTCCTTTTGTGCCTTAAGAATTTCTGGAAGAACAGGCACAGAAGGCAAAGCATAAAGGAGCTTCCCTGTCCACTGGAAGGAAAAGGCATCTGGTCCTCCAGGCTGTGGGACAAGGGCTCCTGGTGCAGAACAGGGGGAGATGATGGCTGACAATGCAGAGAAGTCAGAGGAATGATCATTTGTGCTGCCAAATTGTATGCCTCTAGTGCTAACCTTGACAGTTGGCAAGACCTGGTCTCTTCCTGTTTATGTACCATATGACTGTGGTGTTGTCTGTGTACACTAGGAGAGGCCAGAGTCCCAAACCAGAGCAAAAATCTGGAGAAGAGCCCTCATTTCCTTCAGACTGATCAAGAACAGAGGCTGGATTTGACCTGTACTCTGATCTGTCCATGCCCCCCATGCCTCATCCACGGCATCTATATAAACCTGTTGAGGAGGTGGTGTGAATGGCAGTTTTGGGTTAAGGATGACCTGTCCCCTTCCTCCAGAGTAGCTCCTTTCCAAGATGGGGGGGACAGGGTGTCCAAGGCATGATGCTTCTGGAACCACACAGACTTCAAATATTCAAAGAAACTGTCATTTAGGATCACACTAGTGCAGCCAAAACAAAATTACAAGAGAAATACAGTGCAAATGACGTAGATACAGCGGCAGATAAGAATAACACAAGAAAGAAAAGAACACGTATGACATTCAAGAGGTAGTTCATCACATTACATCAACACATTCAATACCCATTACCCACTGTTAAATAATACCCACCACCAAATCCCTTCACTATTAAGATAGAGAAGAGAGACTAGTGAATAGCATCTGTTTAGTTACCATATTTCACTTGTTGACCTCAGTATAGCCATCACATTGCAGAATAGTAATGCTGGCGGTAATTGCTCAGAGCAGCAGGATTAAATTGAAAGAGGCTTCAATGTACCAGGTATTACGGTTGGTGTCCATATTAAGTCTCACAGCTGTAGGATACAAACTGCTCCTGAATCTGGTAGTCCTACAGCGAAAGCTGTGGTATCTCCTTCCAGACAACAAATTGTGAGAACCAGTTGTGGGCCAGATGGGTCGAATCAGCAAGTATTTTATATGTTCTCTCTTTCTTGCTCTTGTAAAGAAAAGCTCCTGAATAGAAGATAGGTTTGTGCACAATATTTTCTCAGCCACCCAATATTTTCTCAGCCACCCTCATCATCCTCTGTAGTTTCTTCTTCTTCTCAGCAGCTGTGCAGTTGCTGAACCATGCTATGAAGTTGCTAGTGAGGATGCTCTTAATAGCTCTCCTGTAAAAAGTGGTAAGAGCAGACAGTGGGAGCCTGGCCTTTCTGAGCTTTCTCAGGAGGTGAAGCCTCTGTTGAGCCTTCTTGACTAAATGGTTGGTGTTAGCAGCCCAGGAGTGGTCATCAGAGATGTGAAGACCCAGGAACTTGGGTTGTTTTGACTTTCTCTACTACCTCCCCTTTGATAGTGAGTGCTTGCTTGGTGAAATGTTATCTTTCTCCTAAAGTCCATAATCATTTCTTTAGTCTTATTAACATTCAGGTCTAGCTTGTTCCCGTCACACCAGGCAAAGCGCTGACCTCATCCCTGTAGTTACGTTCATTCCCACCAGTAATGAGACCCACAACTGTGGTATCATCAGCTATTATTATAATATGGTTCGACTTATCTTTTGCAGTGCAGTCATGGGTAAAGATGGTGAAGATCAAGGGGCTGAGCACACAACCTAGGGGAACACCAGTATTCAGGACTATGCATTGAGAGGCATTTCCAGTGCATGTCCACTGCGGTCTAAAGTCCAAGAGTCCAGTTACATAGGTGCTTGTTTATCCAGAGTTTCACAAACTTATCCACCAGTTGCATCAGTACCACAGTGATGAATGCAGAACAGAAGTCGATGTACAGCATCCTTACACGTAGTTATTCCTCCCTTCTAGGCGTTTTAATGCAAGGTGTAGTGTGACTGATATAGCATCTGTAGTCGATCTATTCACCTTGTACACAAACTGGAGTGGATCGAAAGACTTATGCAGACTCGCAGACAGGTTTCTTCACAATCCTCTCAAAGCACTTTATGACATTTGAGGTTAAGGCGACCAGTCTGAAGTTGAGGCAAGTAGGGTTGGGTTTCTTTGGAAGTGGGACAATACTAGTTTCCTTGAAACACAAGGGAACTTTCTCCATAGCAAGGGATGAGTTGATGTGTCAGTACGAGACATAACTGATCAGCACACCCCTTTCAACATCTTTCCAGGTATGTTGCCTGGTCCAGCAACCTTCCTAGGATTCACCTTCTTAAGCTGAAGTCTCACCTCCTCAGAGTTTAAGGTGATCACTTTATCCTCTGTCAGTGTTAGCTTTAGATTTCAGATACCACTGGATTTTCCTCATGTGAAATATGGCCAGAGGGAGCATAAGGATGGTGGGTGCCATGAATAGCAAAGCCATTAGCATCTCCCGAGCTGACCAAAGGGTTGCACAGGACAGATCATGGAAAATAACTGAACAATTTTCTCATGGGGAGGCCTGCATTTTCTTTGTGCCCAGTCTGCAGCCCAGAAAAATAAAAACAGGTCCTGTGTAGGAACAACGTGTGATTTTTTTTGTAGTTTATAGTAAAACCCAGACCTGGTAGAAGGAAGTGTAGATGCTGAAGAATTTCTGTAGAGAAATCTTGGATCAGAAGGTCACCCAGGTAAGGAGAAATGTGGATTTCTGGAATGTGAGAGAAAGTTACAAGACCTTGATACTTTGTGAACACTTCTGGAGCTGTGGAAAGACCAAATGGAAAGGCAGTAAAATGAAAACGCAAACAGCCAGAGAAAAATCTGAATAATCTCCTGCAAGTAAAATGGATGGGCACATATAAGTAAGTGTCCTTCAGATTTAGTGACACAAAGCCATGGGGAAGATGAAAGGCAGAGTGTAAAGAGAGTGCATTTTTGAAATGAAAGATACCTTCAAATAAGCGTTTAGGAGAAAGAGGGATAGGATAGGTCGCGGCTGCTCTTTCCACAGGACTAGAAAAATCCAGGAGTAAAACCCTTTTCCCATGAAGTTCTTTGGGACTTGATGCCTCTGCACTGGCCCAGTAATCAAGGAGCCTCAATCCTCACCACTAACACCAGTGAGGGGCATCCACATTGGGAGAATAAGTACACGCACAGAAAGGTACAATTTCCCTTAAGAGCACACAGAGATCATAGTCAGTCTGGGGCTGGTTTCTCCCTTTCTCTCCAGATCCCCAATAAAAGACTCCCCACTGGCACTAAAGGGTTCAGGTCTCAGCAGAGTAGTGAAGCCAAAACCTTAAGTACCCTCTGTCCAACCCGTGCTTCATGTCCCTGCCTAAGTAACTGACACACACACACACACACACACACACACACACACACACACACACACACACACACACACACACACACACACACACACACACACACACTCTCTCTCTCTCTCTCTCCTGGGGAAGGCTGGCATAAGTTCACTAGCTATGCTCCCTTCTGCCCAGACTATAAGGTAGTAATCCACTGCCACCAACTACTGTTACCAGCTACTATAAAAGGCCCTTACCAAAGGGTGTCTAATTCTACTGTGTAATGTTACTGTTATCCAAATAGTGTGACAAACAGCAAGACTATTGGAGTGGCTTTGACAGTATCACCAAATACATGCCAGTACTCTTAACAGCTTAAATTATCTCTACACAAAACAGCCACAGTTGAAAGGTTTAAAAACATTTTAGAAGAAATAATAAAAACACAAGAAAATACTCAATTTCACAGTGAGCTCAGAGATCACAGGAAAATAAAATACTGTAGGATAGTCTCACAAATATAGAAAACAGCTAAACGAATCTGGCTATATTCCTGTCTCTAAGATAACTATTTTCTAAATATCTTACTTGCAGAGCAAAGCAAGTGCTGATGAGATGATGTGTTCAGGTTCAGAAACTAATACAAAATGCTGAATCTTTCTCCTTGAGAAAATCTTAAATTTATAATGCACATTCCTGCAGAGTCACATTTCAGATTACATCATTCTTGACACTTCTACTCAAGTTTCCCAGGCTTACAGAACTCAAAATTTTAACATTTCGTTTTGTAATCTGCACCCACCAGGAAGCCACAGCAAGACACTTTACATGTAAAACCTAGTAATTATCTCAGTCTTGGAACCATAGAAAATTTCCTAGCCCAGACATCCTGATTCCTAGCTTGAGCTCCAACAGTCAAAAATCCTTTACTCATCAGTTTTCTTCCAGCAGGGTGCACTGTGGTTATATTTTTGAAGCTCAACATATAACAGTTTTCTTTACATTTATGAAACACGAGCCTGTGGATCATATTAATATTTACGACAACACAATTTATAAAATTCTATCTGGCTGAGCTGGCAGCCCCTCACAGTTTATCACCCCCCCCCCCCGAAAACCTAAGCTAGTTTTTAAAGTGTCCCTTGAGAAACATTGCTTGAGAGGGTTGAGTCAATCTGGGTATACCTTATCCCATTCTTTGTCTTGAGAGCACATCTGCGTTGTCCCACTGCAGTGCTTGCACTAACATATTGTATGATTTGCAACCCTGGGCTCCACCTTAGCAACTTGGCATTTTGCTGGCTGACTTGATGCAACCCTGTTAGGGGATTGTGATAATGCAACTACAGTGAATTTTCATCCATACAGATAAGGCTGAAGTTTCCGCAGTGCCCACAATATGGCTAGACATTCCTTTCCTACAGCTGCATTGCATTCCTCCCTGGGTTGGAGACTATGACTGCGATAAACCACTGTGTGCCCTTCTCCCTCTGAAGAAATGTGGCTAAGTACAGCACCCATCCCACGGTTTGAAGCATCCACCTGCACAACAAAGTCTTTGCTGTAATCTGGACCGGGTAACAGGGGGTCCCTTCCAAAGCTTCTTTAAGCTTCTGGAATGCCTGCTCACATGCTGAGGTCCACACTACCTTATCTGACCTGATTTTTCCCTTGTCAGGTCTGAGGGCTATGGTACTGTAACTGGGGACAGACTTTCTGTAGTACTCTGTGATCCCTAAGAATGCCCTCACCTGCTTTTTGGCCAACAGGTGCAGGCCATGTCTGAATGGCTTCCACTTTGGCAGGTTCTGGCTTGATCTTACCACTCCCCACTCTATTCCCATGTAGGAGACCTCTGCCATACCCACCTGGCACTTGCTGGGCTTAATGATGAACCCTGCCCTCTGTAGTCTGCCCAGCACCTCACTGACATGCTGAAGGTGCTCTTGTAGATGGCAATATTAGCTAGGTAAACAAGGGCAAACCCTCCTGCTCCTGCTAGGATATGATCTACCAGCCTCCGAAATTCGCTGGGGCATTTTTCATCCCAAAGGGAATCTTTGTGAACTCATACAAGCCAAAAGGAGTCAAAGGCTGACTTCTCTCTAGCACTGGGAGTCAAGGGCACCTGCCAGTAACTCTTGGCAAGATCAATGGTGGTAAGATACTTGGCCCCACCCAGCTGCTCTACGGCTTCATCTGTCCTAGGCATGGGGTAAGCATCTGACTGATTTCCTGTAGTCCACACAGAACTTGGTGCTGCCATCTTTCTTTGGCACCAGCACCACTGGTGAGGCCCAGGGAATGGAATCCTGAATTACCCCTAGTTCCAACATTTGTTATCTCCTCCCTTACAGTCATTTGACTCTCTCAGGCAACCTATAAAGGGGACTGCCTAATAGGTCTTTGGGCTCTGTATCCACCTGATGCTGCACCAGGTGGGTGCACCCTTGTTTTCCAGTGAACATGTCCCCAAACTCCTGCGACACTGCTCAGATTTCTTGAACCTTGGTAGGAGATAGCTGCTGGGACATTGGTACCTCTTCCACCGGGGTATCAGTCTGAGCCTCACTGAGGAGATCAGTCACCAGATCTCCCTCAGACGACTCCTGCAATGCACTGCAAATACTCAGGGCCTCCCTATCATGGTGAGGTTTCATGTTAACATGGTACAAACTTGTGCCTTGGCATCCTGCCTAGCAGTTCTACCATGTCATTAACATCACTGACCTTAACACCCTGTAGGGGTCCATCCCAAGGTGCTTGCAGCTTGTTGTTTGACAGGAATGAGAATCATTACCGGCTGCCCTACAGTGCAATCTCTAGCTTGAGCATTCCTGTTACACCAGACCGTTTTCTGTTGTTGATCTTCTGCCAGGTTCTGCTGGGCCAAGCCCCTGAGTTCCCTGAGCCTTGTCCTGAGGTTTAAGACAGTCCACAACAGGCTCCTTGTGAGATTCACACTCACCTTCTCACTCATCTCGAATTAAATACAGAGGCCCCCTCACCCTATGCCCATACAGCAACTCAAAGGGTGAAAAACCTGTGGATTCATGGGGAACCTCTCTAAGCAAACAGATGGGCAAATATTTGTCTCACTCCCTCTTAAACTGGTCTGCAAATGCCTGTAGCATGGAACTGAGCATAGAGTTTAACCTCTTAAGAAGACCATTAGTCTGTGGATGGTAGGGGTGGTCTTTAGGTGCTTCACCCCACAGAACTTCCACAAATCAAGCCAGTAGGTCTGACATGAAATTGACACCTCTGTCATGCAGCATTTCTTCTGGGAAACCTACCCTGCTGAAAATTTCTAAAAGCATTTGCCACTGCCTCAGAGTATCTTGTAACAAACTACCACCACTAGGATATACTTTTCCCAGTGGAATTTGGGGTACTCAGAGGCCCCACATAGTTACCCTCTGAAATGGCTCCTCAATCACAAAGGCATCAAAGGAGCTTTTCACCTCATTTCCTGCCTTGCCTACCTTTTGGCACTGCTCACAGGTCCTGCAGTACCCTGTTACATCTCTGGAAATCTCGGGCCAATAAAAATTCTGCATAATACGTCAATTTGTACGTTTTATGCCCATATGACCTGCAAAAGGGAATATCATGGGCTATGGCTAGAAGTGCCAGACGGTAGGCTCTAGGTACTACCAACTGCTGTATCTTCTCACCCTCTAGCCCTCCCTCAGGGGTCTACTCTATACAATAAGCCTTTGTGTCTACTCTATACAATAAGCCTTTGTACCAGTATACAGATTCCCCCTTCCCTTGAGAATCAGGTGCCTCACTAGCTACCTGCCACAAGCCTTGTAATGTAGGGCCCGAGAGCTGAGCCTGTCAACTCTCTTTGTAACCCCTCCCAGCTTCCCTTCTACAGGAAGTCTGGTATCCTCTGACAGCAGTGCCTCACTGTCAGCCTGGGTACTACTGCTCACCTCTCCCCTTGCAGTCACTGTCCAAGGGAACATCAGTACCTACATGCAACTGGGACTTACCTTGAGTCTTCGCTGCTACAGGGTAGCTCCCTCCTTGAAGTAGCCACCTCACCAGTCCTGGCTGCAAGAGTGCAGTCTGTCTGGATCTCCCCTAGGCTATCAGACCCACGTGCTTGTCTCCAAGCCTGAGTGCAACTGCATAAACACATACTACTGCCTCATGAAAACCCTTCCCTATCAGGACATCTGCAGGATGGTAATTTGGTACCCCCTGTTGTCTCAAGACAACCTATTGGGATTTGTCATTCCCACTTACTGGCTCTCTCACCTTTTGTTCCCCACCTTGCCTCCATGGACATCTATATGCCATATAGCCCCACTGGTTGTATTCAAAACATTTAACCCTAGGTCCTGGACATGTACCTGGACTAGTTGGCTCACCTGCTACTGGCAGATTCTGTTGGGGCAATCTGGGCTGCCCACCATGGGTTCCCTTAGACCCATGAGCAGCACTGGGTGTGTCCCTTTACTATGCAGTGATGCCCTGCTTGCTAGGTATATGTCTCACGTCTTCCCCAACACAGCTACAGTAGAGCATTGTCCATCAGCTAATCAGATCCTCATGTCCTCAGGCAAAGTGCTAAAAGCCTGATCCCTCACCAAAAGGTCTGCCAGCCCTTCAAAGCTGGTGACCAGAGATCCACTCACCCACCTATGAAAATAAATGCTTAGTTCAGCAACATATTCACACACACTCATCTGCCTTGCATCTATGCTCACAAAATCTTTTCCCTTAAGCTTCAGGTGTTAGCTTAAATAAATCTAGCAAACAATTCTTTACATTACAGTTTAAAAATTCATGATCAGACAGCTTGGACAACACAGTTACAGCTTTAACATGGAGTAAGGAGGTCAGGAACCGTACCCAGTGCCTTTGGTTAACATTATACTGTTTACATACCCTCTCAAACATATGACTGAAACTATCAAAATTATCCCCCTCTATAAACTGTGCAAGAAATTTGTGGAACTTTTGTGCTTCTGGGGTTCGGTGACTCCCTTCCCCATTACCTCCATGACTCTGGCGAAGAGTCAGCATCTCCTTTTCATGCCGCCTCTGCCTCTCCTCACCTTCCAGGTGTAGCAGTTTCTCATTCTCCTTAGCCTGCAGATGTCGCAGTTTCTCATTTTCCTCACTCTCTAGATGCCTCACTCTCTGTTGCTTCTATTTCCAAATGCTTGGCCTCCAACTCAAGTCTCTAGCTCCAGATGGATTTTCAAGTCCTCTGTAGAAAGGTTGAGATGTCCATTTTGAGTGTTGTACATCTCCACAGCCAGTCTGATCATTCTCCTGGTTGATTTTCTCTGATGAAGCTGACTACAGCTGCAATCATGTCTGCTTTAGTCAGGTTTCCATACACCAGTCCTTTAGCCTGGCACATCTCGGCCAACTGGCTCCTTGTCAGCTTGCCATGCTCCTCTGCTGATATGCTTGCCTGTTCTGCCTGACTAAGCTAACACAAGAAATAAAACAATTGCGATCTAAACGCTGAATGTTCACTGCGTGGATGATTTTAAAACACTTTCAGTGATTACTGCACACAAGCTACAGGAATTCACTATCCACACCACTACAAGCCAATTAATATGTGATGTGGCTAGCTCACCACTATCAACCAATTGATATTTGATTGGGATATCCCACCACTGCCAAAATTAACGTGCAACACCTGTGCACTGCCCCAGTAATCAAGGAGCCTCAATCCTCACCACTATCAGTGAGGGGCGTCCACACTGGGAAGATAACACGTACACACAGTAAAGTACAATTTCTCCTAAGAGCACACAGAGATCACAGTCAGTGTGGGGCTGGTTTCTCCCTTTCTCTCCAGATCCCCAATAAGACTCCCCACTGGCACAGCTATAGGGTTCGGGTCTTAGCAGAGTAGTGAAGCCAAAACCTCCAGTACCCTCTGTCCAACCAGTGCTTTGTGTCCCTGCCCAAGTAGCCGACACAGACAAGATTTAATTTATATACAAACACACATTCCTGGGGAAAGCTGGCACAAGTTCACTAGCTATGTTCCCCTTCTGCCCAGACTATAAGGTAGTAATCCATTGCCACCAACTACTCTTATCAGCTACTATAAAGGCCCTTACCAAAGGGTGTCCAGTTTTATTGTGTAATGCTATTGTTATCCAGATAGTGTGATGAACAGCAAGACTACTGGAGTGGCTTAGACAATATCACCAAACACATGCCAGTGCTCTCTAAGAGCTTAAATTCTCTCTACACAAAATAGCCACAGTTGAAAGGCTTAAAAACATTTAATAAAAACACAATTGACAATACTCAAATTCCACAGTGATAACAGAGTTCAGAGATCACAAGAAAATACTTTAAAACAATATTGTAGGATAGTCTCACAAATATAGAAAAGTGCTAGACTAATTTGGCTATATTCCTATCTGTCTTTAAGAGAACTATATTCTAAATATTATACTTGCAGAGCAAATCAAGTGGTAGTGAGATGTGTTCAGATTCAGAAACAAGTACAAAATGAATTGATAATACACATTCCTGCTGGGTCATTTCAGACTACATAATTCTTGACACATCTACTTAAGTTTCCCAGGCTTGCAGAACTTAAAATTTTAACATTTCTTTTTGTAATCTGCACCTGCCAGGAAGCCACAGCAATAAGACACTTTACACGTAAAACCTAGCAATTATCTGTGTCTTAAAATAGAATTTCCTACCCCAGGCATCCTGTCTCCTAGCTTAAGATCAGTCATAAAATGCTTTATCAGACCTCTTTCAACAGGGCACACTGTGGTTACATTTTTGAAGCTCAACACAACAGTTTTCTTTATATTTGTGAAATACAAGCCTATGGATCATATTAAATTCACAATGACACAGAATTATTTATAAAATAATATCAGTTTATCATAGCTTGCATGATTGTGCCCTGATTCTAGAGGTCTTGAATAATGGGGGGTCACAAGGGAATTTGGCTTTGAGGAGGTTGTGGCATGCCTTATGGGTAGGGTGGGGATATTTTTCCAAGACATGGTATAACTATCCCTGATGGGACTCACTTGTCTGTGGTAATGACTTTCCATTTGGCCAGGGAGACGGACCGTCTTAGGGGGAAAGAGGAATAATAAGACTGAGGGCTGGGGGGGGGGGGCAGATTTTTGTTCCCGAAGGCAGGCCTCCCTGCTGGAAGCTCCTTATGAGGGGTTTTCAGAGTACCTTTTCCTAGGAGTTTTCCATAGATTCTGAGATGTCCTAGAATCCCTTATAATGAAGGAGTAGGCGGTAAACTTAGATGATCAGGTCCTATAGTATCTAGGAACTGAGGATACAAGAACCTGTCTGCAGTCTTACCTTGGTCTTAAGAGTTTCAAACAGGCTGGCCTCCGTAGGATCAAACAGAAAGTCTTCGTCCAAAGAAGGGTCTAGAATTTTAGATTTGAAACAGTCTGGTATAGGCTGACTACATAGCCATGCACATCTTCGAATAACTGATCCAGTGGCAGCTGCCTTAAAAGAACCATCCACAGCACTGCAATTGCACTTAATGCTATGCCTGGCAGCTTGAATGTCCTGTGATAGACTCTGCATTTAATCCTTAGACTCTGCTGTAGGATGGCCCGGTACAACTATTTAAGGAATACAGAACATTGTAGAGTATGGTAGCTTGCTCTAAAGGCAAAAGGAGCAGAGGTGAAACCTTCTTTCCCTATTCATCCACAGCCCTATTATTTTTGTCAGTTGGTAGGGTTGGAACTGGGCAGAAGCTTAGAGAACTTATCTGAAGAGTGACAATGCAGAGGCATCTGCCACTGGATTCTTGTATAATTTTATGCCATTATGCATCTTGTAAAACCTGTCTGATCTCTTATGGCAGGTGGCTGAGAATCAGGTGCTGAAGACAAATAAAAGGTATCCCAGAAAGCCTCAATGACAGGAGGGGGGGAACTTTGGAATTTTTAAACCCAAAAAAGGCCCCA
>NC_056739.1:307498496-307580088 GCF_019279795.1 Protopterus annectens
CCCACACACACACTCTTTCTCCCACACACACACACACACACACACACACACACACTCTCTTTCTCCCACACACACTCCCAGACACTCCCACCCAGACACACTCCCACCCAGACACACTCACTCTGTGCCTGCTGGTTGGGTACCGCTGGAAACGAATCAAATTACATTAAAGAAAGTGCGACTTTAGACATTATGTAGATGTTTGCCTGCTCTCCATAAAACTACACTGACGTCTGTCAGTTCTGGCAACAATTTAGCCATTCTCTTAGCTAGTAGAGACACTTTATAATCAGGGTTTGCAACTGAAATTGCTTTATAAGGGACTTTGCCTATTTTGAACAGAACAACCACAGCCTTCTTCATAGATGTCGGCAAAATCCCTCCTTTTAAAATGCTGTTAAAATGTTTCTGATCTTTATTTTCCTTCCCAGCTATGAATACCATCAGTTTCTGCAGACTTCAACACTGAGCGATAATAACTTTGATCTTATCCCCTCCCATCTTGGCTATTACTTATTACTTCCTGTATCCTTGGCATATTTAAGGATTCTATAAAATATTTCTACTTGCATCTTTTTTTTTTTTTTTTTGGGCTTTCTAATTCCTCTACTGTAAGAGTTTGCAACGAATTTCCAAAATATCTACTTTCTGTTGCCCAAGGTGTTGCACTAAGGGGTTATCAAAAGATACACACTTAAAAGCAGCTTCTAAACTCATGCATATTATCCAACTAGTCCGTTATTTCCTTTTAGCATTCAATTACTCCGCTTGTTCTCTAAGATATTCCCCTCATCTGAAATATTTTAACCTTTGATAAATAACTAAATAATTTACTTCTTTCCCATAGCCCTCTCTCATTTCTAGCATATTTTTAAATTTCATTTTAATTTTAACACAGCCCTATGCTATCCCTTCTGAAAAAAATGCATTTTACACAAGAAATCCTGATTTTTTCCTCACTACCAATTCCTTAAACTCCTCTCTTAGTGTCTTAAGTGAGTTTTGAGGAGAAATTAAATTTCATCTTTCATGAACTGCCATGTTTAAGCCAGAGGCACAGTGAAAACATTTCTGTAACCATATATTTGTCAAATCAGCCATGCTCTACAAGTACATTCTCCAAGATGACCATGCAAGCTGTGAGATTGTGTAAAGCCATTTTAAATGTCACTTGCGCTTTATACAAGTATCTATTAAATATCAAATTAGACTGCATTTCATGCTAGTGGTCGTCACAACCATTTTCAACATATTACTAGACTTTATATTAATATATCAGAATGGTTACCAACAATGTTTTGGCAGATTAAGGTTTTGTTCGTGCAAGAATTACTTCATCTTCCAAGGACTACAACTTTAACTAGTTCACCAGATTTCAAATCATAGGACTCCTTTAACATATCTGTTTCGTCATTCAGTTTACAAGCCTGTGTGTTATTCCTTTGCTATAACTGCTGAATGTCAGCACTTACTCATTACCAAATCTCACAATATTTGTACCAAGTTTATGGAGGTGGTTTTCTATGAAGATCTCAATACCAGTTTTAAGTACGACAGGAAATGTAAAAATATGGTTCTTGGTCTTTCCTTCAACTGTACAGATTTTTCTTAAAGCATGGTGAGCATTCTCAACACCACAAGGCTGCTTTTAAACAATTTTAATGTTTTGGGAATCCACTTCTCAGAAAGCTTACCATATTTCTCTTGACATTCTCTCATTTACCTGATAACCTTGTATTATTTTATCAGTCTTCCACTGTTTCACAAGTCTTCCAGCTGTTGTGTCATATATTTTGTTCTGAAATTCTGTTTGATGTTCCTCTTCCTTAATTCATCCATCCACTTAATTTAACAAACTTTCCATTTCTTTTATCTGTGTGTCATGCATTAATAGTTCATTCGGTTCTGTGTTGCTGTAAACTTATTTTACTCTCAAATAATTCTATTTTTGTTAGTTCTTGCACTGGCAGAAACAGTTGTCACAGATCTTAAGGCGGATTCCCATTGTAACAGTTAACGTTTTTTTTTAAACACCTTTATTGAATTCTCATTTGTGACACAGGCACATTTACAGTTATATAAAAATAATCAAACTGTATTAAAGTTAAAATTAAACATTACACTTCACATATACTGCTATACACACACCTCTCTCTAAATATACACACACACACACACACACACACACACACACACACACACACACACACACACACACGTGTCTCTGTCTCTCTAGACTGGACTATGTTGGCAGAAATCACAAATCATACAAAGCACAGAATTCTAATATAAAATAAGAAAATATCTTTAGTATCAGCTTAAACAAAAATAAAAAGCTAAAATTACACCAGTTTCATACAGCTCACAATATAGAACATTTCCCTTCAGACTAGAACGATCTTCGTAATTTGTCAGATGCCTTTTTTCCCCATCCTAGTCCTTAAACATATTCACATACACAGCTCAATGCCAACTACCATATCAATTTTCACTTGTTCAGTGTCATTCGTCCCTACAAATTCCATTTGTAACATTTTGGAAACGGGAATGGATATATATTTAAGACAAACACTGAGATCTTCATACATTCAGTAACCACAGCTTATCATATCTTACCCCACATTCTGAAAGCAAGCATATCCTTTGCACATATTCTTTATATTTTTTGTCTTGTACTGGTAATGTCCCATCCCCCGAGCACTATATAAAATCCCCTCGTGGACTATCATTTCTTACCCACTTACACCAACTCAATGAACAGTTCACTAACAATCTTCAAGCCGATACCTCATACTAGCAGTGAATAACCCAGCAATAAATCTCATTACTTGTCATATCATATGATCTCTTCAGTCTTCCTTTTCAGAAACAACATGCCACTGCATTCTGGTTTAAAAGCAGAAAGAAACTACTTGTCAAAATTTGTTTTGGGAAAACAAGTGCAATACAATTCAACAGAACTGAATTAGCATTTACTGCTTTATTTTTCGTATAGACGTCAACTGGTGGGCGAGAGAGAGAGATGGGTCAAGGAAGAGTGCAACCTGCACTCAACAGTACTTTCTTGTATGCATTTCATGAAGCAAGTGGTGGCAGCCAATGGGATTCTTGGAATCCAAGCCACCACTTGCATAACAGCTTCACCCCCAGATCCAAGTTTCCTTTGTCCTGAGAAAATAGAGGGTCCAGCAGTAGTTATTCATTTTCTATTTTCTGACACTGCAGAATTTACATGCATTGCTACTACATGACTATTTTCTGTGCAGATCAGTTCGTGAGACAGGAGAGTACTGCCGCAGTCAGTCTAACAAAGAACTAGCTGCAACAGAGAATTTTTTTTCTTTTTTTTTAATACCGTGATTCACTTCAATAAAGAACCAGCTTGGGTGACAAGTCATAGTTTGTACCTTCAGAAATGAACATGCTTACACTATAAACTGTAAAACTGCAATGTTACAATGAGAAAGTTACTAATCTGCA
This sequence comes from Protopterus annectens, assembly GCF_019279795.1. Lineage (NCBI taxonomy): Eukaryota > Metazoa > Chordata > Ceratodontiformes > Protopteridae > Protopterus > Protopterus annectens. Next base: position 307,501,977 of record NC_056739.1, read on the forward strand.
CGTCAGATATGAAGTGTTCTTAGTTTCAATGGACTAGCGATTTATGAAAGGGGAGGTGGGACTGTCAAGATGACAGTAAGAATACTGTCAAATGAGGTGGGTCAGTAGGAGGTGTATGCTCATACATAGACGGAAAGTGGACTGCCTACATTTTTTTTTTCCCCCAAGTTAAACTGACCATTGGAAGTCACTGCAAGTCAGTGTGGAAACTCTGAATGTGTGTGTTTTTTTTTTTTTTAAAATTCTGCATGATGTTCTGAACGAATTGGCAACCTGAAAGATTGTATGAGCATTGAGCCACAGGATTACTTCTGAAATGCTTAAAATGCAAATTCAGAAATTGAAATACTAAACAGGAAATTTGTTCACATGAATGGGAGTAGAAAAGTACAGTTTTGTACCTATATTTGTTCACATGAATGGGAGTAGAAAAGTACAGTTTTGTACCTACCATAAATGTAGATGTTAGAGTGTAGACACTGCTGCAGTCATTACACTTGGATTATCCTGCCATCAGGCAGTCCGGCAGTCGGCCAGAGTTCCAAAGTCTTGGTCCGGCGTCAGTTGCTGTCGCCTCCTCCCTGACGTCAGTGCGACAGGGGTATACAAGATGCAGCCGACGCCATTTTCTTCAGTTTTTCTTGCCCCAGATGTCAGGTGCCTCTAAATATGTAGGCAATTCCAATTGCTAATAGAACATACATAAGAAAAGCAAAAAACAACTTAGAGCTACCAGCAAATACTCCCCATAGGTAGTAAGGGTAGAAGGCATAGGTACGTACCAGCCAGTAAGAGGGGAAGGAGGGAGGGTAACCTGGAATGTAGCAGTGTCTACACTCGAACATCTACATTTATGGTAGGTACAAAACTGTACTATGTTCATCGTGTTACACTGCTGCAGTCATTACACTTGGGTAGAATCCCAAAGCTGAGGAAGGGTGGCTGGTCCTATAAGTAATTAGGGGTGGCTATAAGGCTCTGCAGTGGCGAAGCCAGCTCTGGATTTAGAGTATAGAGGCAGATGGTAATGCTTGGTGAAGGTGTGTGCAGAACTCCAAGTTGCTGCTTCCAAAATATCCTTGGTAGGTACTCCCCTGTGGTAGGCAGTTGAAGTGGCTGTTGCACTGGTGGAGTGAGATCTAATGCTGCTAGGTACAGGTTTTCCATGGTATGTGTAGCAGAAATGTATACAATGTCTTATCCACTTTGAAATAGTCTGTTTTGAAATGGCTTTTCCCTGTGCTCCTGCAGCATATGCTACCAATAATTGCTCAGATTTTCTGAAAGCTTTGGTTTTGTCCAAGTAGAAGCGTAACTGCCTGTGAATGTCCAAAGAGTGCAGTAGTCTCTCCCCTTTATTCTGTGGTTTCAGATAAAAAGTTGGCAGGTGAATAGTTTGGTTTAGAGCCACACTGGATACCACCTTTGGCATAATGGTAGGGTTAGTTCGTAAAGACACCCTGTCCTGGTGGAAAATGAGGAAAGGTTCCACTGCCATTAGTGCCTGTAATTCTGAAACTTCATGCTGATGTTATTGCCAGGAGCAGAGCAGTTTTTCAAGAGATATATTTTAATTCTGCTGTGTTGGCTGGCTCAAAAGGAGGTAGAGTTAGCTTCTCCAAAACAAAGTTGAGGTCCCAAGTTGGAGTAGGTGCTCTACGGGGCGGTCTTATGTTTTTAGCCCCTCTGAGGTACTGTTTTAACAGAGGTTTAGAGAAAATTGGTGGATCTGTGTTGTAATTAGCAGAGATGGCAGAGGCGTGGATCTTGATGGATGAAAAGGAGAGTCCTTTGTCCAGCATCTCAGTTAAGTATTGTAGTATCTGAGGAATGTTTGGGACAAGAGGGTCAAGGCTGTGAGCTTGGTTCCAGGCACAGAATCTCTTCCATTTATCCGAATAGGTTTTCCTGGTACTAGGCCTTCTGGCCTCCAGAATGACATCCATAACAGCTTTGGAGACAGGCATTGCTTGCTTGCCTAAGGAATCTTCCATGCAGCTAGGTTTAAGGTCTTTAGCTGGCTGTGTAGTATCTGATTGTTGTGCTGAGTCAGCAGATGTGGGATTTGAGGCAAAGTCCAGGGTGGTCCTTCTGCTAAGTTCTTTAAGATTGGGTACCAGTGCTGGCGTGGCCAGTCTGGTGCAATCAGGATCTTTGGCTCTTCTTGCCTGGCTTTTATGAGTACCTTTGGCAGGAGAGGTAGTGGTGGGAAAGCGTATACTTGTAGGCTCCTCCAGCTGAATGAGAGGGCATCCACTTTCCATGCTTGTGGATGGTAACTCCTTGTGCAGAATTTTTGTAGCTGGCAGTTTTTTGGGGATGCAAACAGATCTATGTCCGGGCCCCACCATTTCTGTGTTATTCTGAATATTTGTGGATTCAACTCCCATTCGTGGGGATCCATGATGTTTCTGCTCAAGTCGTCTGCCAGTGTGTTTTTCTCTCCTGGCAGGAATTGCGCTTGCAGATGAACTTGAAGGTTTATAGCTGTGTTCCATAAGGTCATAGCTTGTCTGCATAGGGGGTAGGAGTGAGTGCCCCCTTGCTTATGTACCACATAACTGTAGTGTTGTCTGTCTTTAGTAGTAGTTGTCCTGGGTGCAGCAGGTCCTTGAAAGCTACAAGTGCATTTTGTACAGCAAGCATCTCTTTTTGATTGATATGAAGATGCCTTTGTTCTGCAGTCCACGTGCCCTGAATACATTTGCCTGCCATGTGTGCTCCCCAGGCGTAATCCGATGCATCTGTTGTCAGTGGTTGCCTGGCTGTGGGTTGTGTAAAAGTCTGTCCCTTGTTGAGGTGACAAGCTTGAACCCACCATTGAAACTCCTGTTGAAGGCAAGGGATTAGTGGTATAACTGTTTCCAAACTTTAACAGTGTTGAGACCATACATTCTTTAGGTACCATTGTAGTTTCCTCATGTGCAGTCTGTCATATGGAATTAGTAGTATGGAGGATGCCATGTAACCCAAGGTCTGCAGAATTTTTCTTGCAGGGAGCTGGGTCTTTGTTGCCATCAATTGAAAGTATTGAGTCAGTTGTCCTAGTTTTTCTGGCGTGAGATAAGCCATCTGAGCCATTGTGTTCAAGCTGGCACCCAGGAATATAATCTCTTGTGAGGGCACTAGTTTTGATTTCTTTTCATTTACTGTGTACCCCTTTTTTTTACAAACGCCAGATGCTTTAGAAGAATGTCCTTACTCTCTGCATGAATCAGGCAGTCTTTCAGGTAGGGATAAATTTGAATTCCTTTCTGTCTGCAAAATGCAAGTACTGGTGCCAGGCACTTTGTGAAGACCCTGGGCACAGTAGATAAGCCAAAGGGCAGTGCAGAGAATTGGTAGGGCATTGAACCAGCTATGAATCGGAGGCATCTTCTGCAGTTTTGTCCGATAGGGACATGCAGGTATGCCTCGGAGGTCCAAAGTCACGAGACACGCTTTCTTGCCCAGCATGGGAAGAAGCTGCTGTAATGTCAATATTTTGAATTTTGGAACATCCAGGTAAGTGTTTAGAGATGAAAGATCCAGAATGGGCCTCCAGGCTTTGTCCTTTCTGGGTACCAGAAAGAATCTTGAGTAAAATCCTTGTCCTTGCTCCTGTGATGGTACCTTTTGAATAGCTCTCATATCCATGAGTGCTGTAATTTGTTTTTGAGCCTCTGCCCATTGATTTGGTGGCAGATTTGGCATTCCTTTTAACCTTGGCAGAGTGTGAAAGTGGAACCTGTAACCTTGAAATACAATGTTGAGAACCCATTTGTCTTTGGTGATCATTTGCCAATTGTGGTAGAAGAGTGCCAGTTTTCCTCCCAAGGGGCCTGCCAAGGAGGATTTGTTTGGCAGCTATAGTGGGAAGTCATTGGAGCTGCTTTTTATATGGTTGTGGCCTGTCTTCCCCTTCTTTCTGGCCTGATGCAACCCACTGTTGAGGCCTGTAAGGACCGTGTGTTTGACCTCTACCTCTTGGACGTCTGTATCTTCCCCTTTGAGGATTGTCTATAATTGGAAGGGACCAATTTTTAGTTGGCCAGTTTCTGCTAAATCTAGAAGGCTGAACCTGTAAGAAATCCTTCACAGTTTGCATAGATTTTGCCTTATCCTCCATTTTCTTTAATACCTCTTCTGCCTTAACTCCAAATAACACATCCTGCTGCAAAGGTGCATCCAATAATTTTGATTTAACATGATCTGGTAACGTATGTTCTTTTAACCAAGCATGTCTTCTAATGACAGAGCCTGTAACTGCTGCTCTGCAGGAGGCCTCTAGAGAATCAAAACCACATTGCAAAGTATGCTTTCCCACTTGTTCAGCTGCATGCAATAAATCCTGCATTTCTTTAAAATTAGGAGGATCGGATTCTGGAAGCATTTTTTGTTTCAACTGAGACAGTAAAAATTGCTGATATTTTAGCATGTGAAACTGGCAATTTAAGGCTCTCATTGCTAAAGTTGGAGACGTATACACTTTCTTTCCCTGTCTAATGCTCTGGAATCTGTCAGAGGGAACTGGATTCTTGGCTGATGAGGCCTTAACTCTTTTGGGTTCCTGAGAAATAGTTTCAGGGTCAGCGACAGGGCTTTTATACAGAAATTTATGCGAGTCAGGGACTCTGTAGTATCTGTCGGGTTTAACAGGGGCTGAAGGTAAGGAATCAGGATTTAAGATGGATTCAGTATACACATCATCCACAATATCTAACACTGGCGGAATAGCAAGGGGTCTGTGTCTAGGTAATTAAAGGAAATCTCTGAGCCTTTTCTTGGATTCTGAGTAATCCTGGCCTTCCCAGTGGAAATGCTCCCTCATGGTATGTAGGGTTTCCCCAAAGGAGTAGTCCTCAGGCGGTGAGGCTGATGGAACTGATTCCTCAGCATCAGAATCATCATAAGGGGGTAAAGAGTATCCTAGGTCTGAGGATGAATCAGAAGAGATTGACACCTGGTCGGATGAGTCATAGTCTGCATCCTGTCTAGGTCTTTTATCAGGAGGGGGATGGGACCCCCTAATCAGAGTAATTAGGTCTTCGGCCATTTTGAGCATTAGGCATGGGGGCCTGTCCTGGAGAATGCTGTATTTGTTTCTTTGACTTTAAAGGAGGCTAAGACTTAGCTAAGGGTTTAATGCTTAACTGAGTAGGTCTGAAGACACCCTGTGTAGCTGTGGGTTGCTCAGCTACTCCGGATCCCTCTGACAGGCTAGTCTCGGTAGGCTGAAGAGTTTGTGCGTCCGAAGGCCCAGCCATCTCCACGTGGGAGTCAGAGGCGGCTTGTGGTTCTACAGAAGCGGTAGTCAGGGGCTGCGAAGGCACCTCGCTGAAAACTGGAGAACCGGTGACTGGCCTAGAAAAGGCTTAGTCAGTTTTGGGCCTCGGATGCCTATCCTTGTCTTTCCGCTTTGTGTGTATTCCGGTCGTCGGAAGTTCCAACGGCATGGTATAATTGAATTTTCTACCAAAATAATGTCGGGCAAAATCAAACAGACGTTTAAGAGTGCGCTTGTTAAATCTAGCACAAAACCGACAACCAGTAACGTCGTGGTCAGGGCCTAGGCATGGGATACAATAGGAATGGAAATCCTTATGAGGTATTTGCTTCCCACAAGAAATGCAGGTATTAACTTTTACTGACATCGGTCTGAGGCAAGAAAAAGTTTCCCCAACGGGGTACTTAGATTTGTAGAAGACTTCGGTTCTGGATTCGGAATGAAAATCTCTGGAGACTGCCGACCAGCACTTGCTAACTGCTTTTGCTTCGGGCACCGCGCGGCAAGAAAGACTTAAGAAAATGGCATCGGCTGCATCTTGTATACCCCTGTTGCACTGACGTCAGGGGAGGAGGCGACAGCAACTGACGCCGGACCAAGACTTTGGAACTCTGGCCGACTGCGGGACTGCCTGACGGCAGGATAACCAAAGTGTAACGACTGCAGAAGTGTAACACGAACATCTGGTGAACAGTAAGGGAGGGTTGTAGGACAGCAGAGAGTGTGACGTTAAGGTGGCTGGCCAATACAATGTGTACATATTGTAAAAGAGATTAGAGGCAGGGTAGGAATGAAGGGGATAGTACTTCATGCATTTGAAAGAAATGTGCTTAAAAATGGAAATCTTGTAAGAAGGAGATGGGTGGCATCCTTAGTGGATAAGCTGAATAAATGGAAGGCAGCACTAATAAGGACCTGTTCTTTATGCTTTATCGTAGTTGGATGCATGTAGCTTACTACATACAGATGAACATGGACAATTTCTTTTTCCAGTGTAACGAATGGGTGGGTGGCGGTGTGCTTGAGAGAGAAAGCTAAAAATGCCATAAGCAATACGGGTCCCAAATTTAGGGAGTGGAGTTCAAAGCAAAGACATGACTGTTTTATATGGTTAGTAGAAAGGTGAGAGATCTCCTGGAATGGATATAAAAAGCTGGTACAGTAGATACGCTAAACTGGAAGCAAAGAACTTGATAATGTAAACATTTTTTAACCAGTTTAGTCCATTTCTAGTAGTGGCATGAGACCTAAGGCAATGTGTATGGTTGAGTCACACAACTTGCTGAATGCAACAAACTCTGGTACAAGTTGGGACTAAATACTAGCTTGCCAATGTACAAAATAATGTATTTGTACTACGCAGTCGAATATCTAAACAGATTAACATTTACTGTATTGCAGTGGCTCAACATTACCATCACTACTTGTTAGAATAGCTCTGTAGATTCGCCACCCACAGTTGACTAACCAGTGAATGAGGAGATGCACACAGGACTGTACACACACTATGGTTATGTTACAACAAAATGTATGGGGACTGATTCACTTCCGTTATATTGCATGAATCTCTATGGACAGTCGTAACTACTGTGTTCATTTGTTTTAGCAAACTTGTACCTCTGCTCTCCCGTAGGACTAATGAGTGATTAAGAAACTCGCTCTGAAATGCATGTCTTTTCAATGAGCTTCTCTAACAGTGGGGACATCTTTTCTCTCCTTTGTATTTGAAACGTCTGCAGCTATGGGGGCCACTTAGCATGGAGAATACTAAATAGACTTCAGCATACTAATATCAGATACTTTTTAGCTTTCTCCTACTGACTTTAGAGATGGACTATTGTGATGCATTAACTTCATATTGATGAGGGAAGAGATTAAGCAGATTGGGCAGTGCAGACACAGAGATCAGTTAACCTTCTATTGTGTTAGGCTGCTCAACCTGGGACAGTTAAGCAATAGCCTTCCCGATGATGAGCCAGATGGGACAGGTTCACCTCTGAAGGACCCTGTCAGGAATATGGGCTTTGCAAGTGGACATCTGTGCATTTTTTTTTCTGAGTCGTACAAAAACACTGGTGATCAGAGTAGATTTGATTTTGTTGCCTATACCTCCTTTCATCTGATAATAAATGTCCTTTTTCATTCCACATCAAACTACATTTATCCTGAACTGCAGAACTCTAACATACTGTGCAAATACAAGGTTACTGAAGCACAGGTCTTTAGTGTTAGCTTAGGGTAGGGATTTCATGGTTTTGATGGCTATTTTTCCAGAAGGAATGTAATGAATTGCTGTACATAAAACTACTGAGTAGACATCACCTTTTTCTGAGCATGCAGAACCTTGTAGTAATGAAATGCAACTCATCACAGAATTTATTTACAATATGTGTAGTTACACCACCAAATCATCATCATCACTTGTCAGGTAAAACATCAGCTCCCACTGTTATTCACAGAGGGAACATGTCAACATACTAATACCCAATTTTGAAGATCGTATTAGTACTTACATGGTAAAAGAACTGTGCATGTATGCTGTACACATACACAGATCAGTTTAGGACCTGGGCTATGGAAATTATGATTTTTGCCATATTTTGGTAAATAACTTTGCTAGGTAATATATAAATGTGCCAAGTAATACCTCACTTTGAAGGCAGCATTAGTTCTTATAACATGGTAAAAGTACCAGGTATGTATGCTGTACATGTGTACAGATACCACAGTTTTAGTCTTGTAGCATTATGAAAATTATACATTTGCCATATTTCTCATTATGCCACCATACATTTGCAAGGGAGTATGCTGACAACTAGCATGATGCGTTGGAAAGGTCAGTGTCTACTGAACAACTTTTGCATTTACATTTTTAGTCTAGCTGTTATGGTTACAAGAATGAACATTTTTGTTTTCTGTATGGTATTGCAAATAGATCTGAAAATGAGCTCAGGCTGCACTTTTCCTATGGTGGAAGCAAGCAGACAGCATTTTGTGAGCTGCTCCAGGAGTGAAGGAGTTCAGCAGAAACGCACAAGCTTCTGCATATGAATTATGCTTTCCACTAACACAAAAAAAGCAGAACAGTCACAGTTGTAAGTTAAGCTGCTAGGATCAACAGCTTAGATCAATACTATCCTGAACTGCCCCCCTCAAACTACAATTACATCTGTAGGAGCCATCAATGTCCATATAACAACTTGCACATAGTCCCATTTTTGTGGTAGACAAGGACTACCATCACCGGTTTGGCCAACTGTGCACACTCCTGAACTGACCATCTGTTAACTCCTCATCCTTTAACATGGTTCATATCTGGAAGTGGCAGTATATGCACACCCATCCTCCCCCTGCCATGCTGCTAATTATCCTCTGCTGCCAAATGAACCTGGGTCTCCCTCTATGCTTTCCTCTACACTTTTGGGAGTTGCAGATGTGCAACTGTTTATAATTCTGAGATGCAAAACCTACATTTGCCTTGTGCCTCACTCTGTGGTACTGAGGAAAGGAGGCTTTAATATGACCATGGAGACCAAGCTTCAAATAGCAAGCAAGGAGGAGCTAGGCTGGCAGAGAAGGAGAGGAATGAAAGGGTGGGTCCTGTTTGCCTTTCTCTGGGGAAGGGTTACAAGTACTCAGTGAACACAAGTGCAATTTTTCAAGTCGAGATCAGGGAAACCAATTCCCTATGTTTGAGGGAAGTAGGACTGGCAGTGTCCCTTGAGGAAATGAGTGACGTCCAGCAGTCAGCCAACTGCATGTCCCCTGCTGAGTAGAGGTGCAGTTGGCTAGTTTTGCACCTGGTTCCATCCCCTGATCAGGGGCCCCTCCCAAAAAAAATCTTAAGTCTCGACTCAAAGAAACATCAAATTATGTTTTCTTTTTTTTTTTAAACTGTAGTATAGCAAGTACAGGTTCTACCACATACAGTGTGCTACAATGCTTCAGTTTTAACAAATGTAATAACAGCATTTAAGAGCAATCATTGAGATCACACCCCTTAACACTTTAAGCCTGGAGTTGCTGCCCCTTAGCCTACACCATTGTTGCTAGGTGAGATTAACATCCAAAACAGTAGAACTTTAAACTGAAAACCCGCAAACCCACCCCGGCAAGTGTTGGAATGAACAAATCTCACTCTGGTGATGGGAATAGATGACTGGGCAAGGAAGGACAGACAGCAGGGTCAAAATGCATTTCAAAGTGCAAGTATATATCCTACTTTAACTACAGGATTTTATCTATACATTTTGTTAAATTATTGTGCATTAAAGTCCATCTTGAGCTACCACTACTGGTTTAACATTCACCTCACACTAGCCATATGTGCATCATCTCTTTCTGCCTAGCATAACTACTTTGACGTACCACAACACTAGTATCTTGTCACACAACGTACTTATAGGGTTTTGTCCAATTACTTCAAATGCATTTTGTTAAACAGACAGGAATGGACCCCATTCCAATTTAAAAGCAAAGTTTATGGAATCAGTTTTCCTTCAGGCTCTGACATTTGCAAAGAATGCTCTTCTCAGCAACTGCAATATACCCAAGACTGCCTTCTTTTATTTCATATGGGGATTACCTATACCGGTAGCATATTTAAGTATGCTTGGAAATTCTAGATTAGCCCCATTGCTCTTACTTCCACTAGATCTATCCTTGTTCCACATTTCTCTAGCTTTTCCTTGCATGTCCTGCCTTTTTAATTTCTCCAAGTCTTTTGGGTTTCTAATACCATGATGGAAATGGACCCTATTCCCAAGTCAAAGTATGATCAAAGTTCATGGAATTAGTGTTGTTTCAATCTCTGATGTCAGACATAACTGCTCTGCGTAGCACCCACAATATGCCCAGTAATGACTCCTCCTGCAATTCATGAGTTGCGTGTACTGGTAATGTATCTATCCAAGTACAATTGTAATTTTTCTTTTTTTTACAAGACTCGTTGTTCCACTACTACCACTGTAACTGTCTGGGTATCCTTCCACACTGCCCTTGTTTCTGCCTGAAAATCCTGGTATTTTATGATTCTCTCTCTCTGTGTGCACAAGACACTGTAGTCAATGGGTGTAGCAATTTCAGTGATCAATGCTGCTTTAGTTTTCTTTTCACGGACTGTTTTTTTTTTTTTTTCATATCTATTTTTTGCACTGTTGGTAACGAGTGATCCCATATGATATAAACTTCATTTTCTATAATGCTTTGTGGCTTGTTTCCAGTCTTTTTCAGCCACTTCAGTACTGTTTGTGCAATCCCCAGTGCAACACTCTTGCCACATTATTATGCCTTTCAGTATACAGTCCTCCTGCCATTAATATATCACAACCAGCAACAAGATGTGCGACGGTTTCTAATTATGTTTTACAAAACCTACATTTGTCTGTTTCTCCCACATGTTCAATGGGCTTTGTAAACCAACATGTACATAGTCCAGTCTTGGGCCACCAATATTAACCTTTCATCTTTTGGTTTAAATTCACCTCTCCTTAACCATTCCAGAGTTCATTCCTAATCAACAAGACGTTCCAAGAGTTTTCTATACTTGCATCTATATTTATGCATTTTCCACATTTCTTGCCTTCTCATCTGATTCTTGACCTTATATTCTTTTTTTTGGCACATTCAGTTGCTGCCTGATTTTTATCTACTGGTTTGATTTCCGTTCCTGCCTCACACTAATATGCCTCTACTCAACTAAGCAGAGAAGTCAGACTTATTCTCCTCATATTTCATAACTTTCACTATGTTTGGGCCTTGTGAGGTCAGCAGATATGTAAGCAGTCCCACGACTGCAGATCTATACAAGTAAGCAAGTTTGAGGAGGCCCATACTTCCTTTAGAACTGGGAATATATAACCTTGGTATGCACTGATTTTTTTTTATAAATCATTAGATGAGCATGAAGCATCCTTTTTCCTTTCCAACCTATCCAACACCTTTTGGGACCAATCGATCAATCATGCCAAAACTGTACATTAGGACAGGAAGAGCAAGCTGCTTTACAGCTTAGATGCTGTTCCTAAATGTCAGGGCTGTTTTCAGTATTAAAATCTAAACTTACCAAGTTTTACTCTCATTTGTTCATATATTATTGTTGATCCTTCAACTCCCAAATATTTACACATTCCCTCTTGCTCAAGTTCTTTTATATCACATTTTTGTCCCAAATAAGAAGTTATGTACTCACCATAATGTTCCATCTGAGTAGGTAGCTTCATTTGTCTGCAACCTGTGGGTCTTGGATCCGATATCGGATCCGAGCCGGCAACTTGTTTCAAGCTAATGGATCCGAGCTCCTAGCTCCTCCCCTCACCCATAATCCCCTACCAACCCTGCATGACCTCAGATCGAGTTTGCCCCTCAATATATACCCAAAACAGGTATCCAACTAACATAGATCCGAAGAAGGCCAGGGGGAAGGAGGGGGGGATGGTTGCAGACAAATGAAGCTACCTACTCAGATGGAATGTTATGGTGAGTACATAACTTATTAATCTGAAATAGGGAGTTCATTTGTCAGCAACCTGTGGGACAGAGTCCCCAGCTACCTGAACCTTGGGTGGCCATCATGGAAGGATATTGCAAAGCACCGCAGAGCCAAAGGATGCTCTCCCTCTAGAAATCACGTCCAGTTTGTAGTGGTTAATAAAGGTATGAGATGAGGCCCAAGTGGCTGCCGAACAAATATCATCCAATGGGACTCTAGACTTGAAGGCTGCAGAAGTAGAGATGGAACGAGTGGAATGTGCGCGAACTCCTTCAGGTGCGGGTCTCCCAGAGGCTTGGTACGCTAATAGGATACATTGAGAAATCCAGCGTGATGGAGATACTTTTAATATTGCTTTCCCCAAATTAAATTTGGCAAAGGAAACGAACAGCTGGTCAGATTGTCTATGACCAGCTGTTCTAGGAGTATAAAAGCGTAGCTGCCTATGAACATCTAACGAGTGCAGCTTGTACTCTCCTTTATTCTGATATTTAGGGAAGAAAACCGGTAAATTTATGGATTGATTTATATTGGTTTCTGATGCTAATTTGGGAAGAAAAGAGGGATTGATCCTGAGGTACACTCTGTCCTGGTGAAACATCAAATAAGGAGGCTTCACAGAAACAGCTTGAAGCTCCGAAACTCTTTTTGCAGAAGTGATGGCTACAAGGAATGCTGTTTTCCAGGACAAGAATTTGAGATCTACTGAAGCAGCGGGTTCAAAAGGTGGAGCAGTCAAGGCTTGAAGAACTAGTGAAAGATCCCACAATGGTACGGCTTCTTTTATAGGGGGTCTAAGCAAAAAAGGTGCCCTTGAGAAAGGTTTTACACAACTTGGCCGACATTAAAGGCCCTGTATCATGTCCCACATGGTAATGTGAGATGGCCGCCAATTGCACTTTGACAGTTGAACAACTAGCGCCTTTCCTGAAAAAGTTCGGTTAGGAAGTCTAATATGGACGGAAGAGGAGCCGTAAAGGGATCTAGATTATGATGCTCCGCCCAGATGGAGAAACGTTTCCATTTACTGCGGTACACTTTCCTGGTGGAGGGCTTATGCGCTGCCACAAGGATGGCTTTGACTGGTGAAGAGATACCGGGAGTCCTAACTAGGAGTGGAACTGGAGCAACCAAGCTGTCAGCTTCAGATTGTCCAGATTTGGGGTCGGTAAGTCCAACGGATGGGAGATTAGATCCGGACTGGGATCCAGAATCCAAGGAGGATTCACTAGGTGAGACCACAGGTAAGGGAACCAAATTTGCAGAGGCCAGAATGGGGCAATGAGGATCATCCTGCTCCCCAACCGCGAGGCTTTCTGTAAGAGTTGCAGCATCAGGGGTAGAGGATAGGCATAAAGTAGACCGGGTGGCCAAGCATGCACCAGAGCGTCTCTTGGAGTTTCCCCTGGAGGGGGAATCAGAGCAAAGAAATTGCCGCATTTGGTGTTTGAGGGAGAGGCAAAAAGATCGCAGCAGGGTTGCCCCCATATTGCGAATATCTGCTTCGCTACTAGTGGGTGGAGAGGCCACTCGTACGGGGTAAGAAGGGTGCGACTGAGTTTGTCCACTAGGATGTTGGTCCGTCCCGGAATGTGCATTACAATCAGAAAGCGGTTGGTGGAGATCGCCCATTCCCACACTCTCATGGCTTCGCGGCATAGAGGGTAAGATCTGGTTCACCCCTGTTTGTTGATGTAACAGACAACAAACATGTTGTCCGACTGAATTGCAATCGTTCCTATGGGGAGGAGAATCTGAAGTGCTTGCAACGCGTACAGCACCGCTCTCATCTCCAGAACGTTGATATGCAGGGAGGTCTCTATCGTTCCACGTGCCTTGGACCATCCTGCCTGAATAATGCCCCCCCCCCACCCGAGGCGGGAGGCGTCCGTGGTCACCGTGGCGAGAGGGGGAGAGGTGCAGAAGGGTCAGCCCGTATGGAGGTCCGAAGCATGGAGCCACCATAACAGAGCCCTCCTGCAAGCCTTGCTGATAACAATGGGGTGGTGAAGAGGAAAGGACAGAAATGACCACTGCACTAGAAGGGTCCATTGCCGTACCCGCATGTTCAGACGGGCGCATGGAAGGAGCGTTATCGCTGCCGCCATGGAGCCCAGTGCCCTCAGGACCAATTCCACTGGTGGGGAGTCTGATTGGAGGATAGCCCGCACATGGAGTTGCAAATTCCGAAGTCTCTTGGACGTTAGAAAGGCTCGTAGCTCTCTGGTGTCTATTCTGGCTCCTATGAATTCTATGGCTTGTGTCGGGGCCAGAAGGGACTTGGCATTGATGGTGATGCTGAACTGTGGGGCTAGGCAGAGAAAGAAATCTCTGGCTGACCAAAGTAGATGCCTTGTTGGGGCGGTCAGGAGACAGTCGTCCAGGTACGGAAAGACCTGCATTCCCTGGAGTCTCAGGTGGGCCGCAATCACTGCTAATACCTTGGTGAACACCCTGGGGGCTGTGGTGAGGCCAAAGGGAAGGACCCTGAACTGGTAGTGACTGGCTCCCAGCCGGAAGTGGAGGAACCTCCTGGATAGTCTGTCCATTAGAATGTGGTAGTACGCATCCTTGAGGTCTATAGAGCACATCCAATCGTTCTCCCTTAGAAGGGGGAGAATAGATTGAAGAGTGACCATTCGGAATTTTTCCTTGGTTACAGACAGGTTCAAGTGGGAAAGGTCTAGAATCGGTCTTAAGTCTCTCGTCTTTTTTGGCACCAAAAAGAACCTGGAGTAGAACCCTAATCCGAGCTGGTCTTGGGGGACGGGCTGGATGGCTCTTTTTCTTAGCAGCTGCTGAATTTCTGCGGCTGCAGCCTCCCTCTGATCGGGTGGTACATCGGTGAGGTTCTTGAATTTGGGGCCATGAAGTAATGGTATTTTGTACCCTCTGGATATAATTCGAAGCACCCAGCGGTCTGTCGTGATGGACTCCCATGCCACTAGGTGCTCCGAGAAGCGCCCCCCCCCCCCGACTGCCTCCAGAGTGGAGCTGGACAAGTGTCTCGCGAACCGTTTTGCCAATCAGGGCAGAACCATCGAAAGGGGCGTTCGCAAAGGACGCTTTAAAGGGCTCCGCAAAGTCACAATGATGGAGCCAGGCCTGACGTCTCATGACTAGGCCTGCTCCGCTAGCCCTAGCAGCTCCCTCGGTGGCGTGGGACAATAGCCGCATAGAGGTATTTGAAATTGATCTCAGAGTGGCCATTCGGGTGGAGTACAATTGTCCTCCGCCGACTTGGACTCGGGGGGGGGGGGGGGCAGCGTATTTTGATAAGATCCCGCTGCATCCTGATGACATGTGCCATATAGTTCAGAGACCTTACAGAGAAGGTCGCTGAACTAAAAACTCGCTTCCCTAAGCGGTCCATCGAGCGGGACTCCTTGCTCGGTGGATGGACTGAGGGGCTCTCCTGAGCTAGTTCCCTCTTCGTGGCTGCCGCCGTCAACATGGCATCTACGGGGGGACCCTTGCTCCAGTGCGACCGGTCTGAGGGGGGGGGACTTGGTATTCTGTCCGGGCATTTTGGTATTGGCTCCACGGTGTCCGGATCCTTCCATGCCCTGGTGGTAATAAAGGTCCACCAAGGGGTCGGCCGGAGGGGACACCCAAGAGGTAGACGGGCCTGCTTCGAATGCCTCCAGAAACACGGACTCGGAGGAAGACTTGGGGGCAGACCACCCACCTCTGATCCTCAGCATCTCCATGATGTCTCCAAAGGAGACATCCTCAGTGGGTGATCTTGGGGAGCCTTCCCCTTCATCCAAGTCCGTGTCCTCAGTTAAGGACTCAGGGGAGTCCACGTGCCTCCTCTTGCACTTATGCTTGCGGGGCACTTCCTCGGGGGGGGGGGGCTGTCCGAGGAGGCCTTGCCAGCAACATCCTGTTCCAATGGAACCATCTGGGACATTGAAGCAGGCTGTCCCTTTGGCCGGGTGATGGAAGCCTGGCCCAGCAGAGGAGTGCAGGGTGGAGCCAAGACCAGGGCCGGGGGTCCGGATGCTCTCAACAGAGCCCTCTCCACTACATCGAAAGCCGAGGGGGAACCACTCTCTCTGGGCTCAGAGAGTCGGCTCCCACTCTGATCCGATGAAGGGATCGGAACCGGCACCGAAACCATCGGATCCGGAGGACCAGTGCGCTCTGACCTGGACAGAGCCGAAGGCACACTGAATCCCTCTGACTCAAAGCTCGGTCCACGGCTCTGAGAGGTCGGATCCGACCCTGCCCTCGTCTGTCGGATCCGACCTCTCAGAGCCGTGGACCGAAGTACCAAGTACTGTCGGCGCCGACCCACCCCCGGCTCCAACGCTGCTCGGCTCCGAACGCTCCGTGCCCGGATAGTGGGTCGGAGAAGGAGCAATAGGATGGAAAAAAGGTGTCGAGCTCCCCCCCGAAGGGGGGGGGGGGCAAGAGCACTCCCATCTGCAGCTGGGCCTGGATGAATCTTCGCATCTTCCGGTCCAAGTCTGCATCGGACATACTGAAAGTCGATCTCGAAGAGGTCACTGAGGCAGGCCTGGAATGCCGCCTCGATGACCTCGATGGAGATCGGGCCTCCTCCTCCTCGGGCCCTGGGGAGAAACAAGGGAATCGGAGCTGAGGAGGAGGAGACCTAGAAGCAGTGGAGGGAGAAGCCCGCTTAGCTGGCGGGGCTGAAGCGAAGGCCTCGGCCCGCCGCTTGTGGTGCTTCTCCCTCCGTTTCTCCCTCCTGGTCTCCCTGTCCTCCTTCGCTTTAGTGGGAGTTTGAGTCCCGGCCGAAGGGAGGGGGGCAGGAATGGCAGCAACCACAGCCTGTGGTAGAGCCACGGGAGCAGCAGAGGCCGGAGCCGAGTCCGGGGGTAAAAGTCCCGCCAAGACCAGCTTCGACCTCCGCTCTTTCAATGCCCTGGGGTTGAACGCTGCACAAATGGTACAGCCTGAGGTGGTGTGTTCAACCCCAAGGCACCGAACGCACAGAGTGTGGCCATCAGCCAGGGAGAGCTTATGGCCACACTCGGTACATTTAGAAAAAATGGCTTTTGAGGCCTCAGCCATACTTAAAAGAAAAGGTAGTGTTACACAAACACACAGGCCCCAGAACACAACACACACTCACTAACTACCAGCGAAGGGAGGGAAAAAACTAATTAAAAGAAAAATATTTTTACACTACAGGGAACCTAACACTTAAACACTTTATATTTTTGTAAAAAAAGAAGAAAGTTGACAGAAAAAACACACTTAACTGACAATTACTAGTCGAGCTCAAAGGAATCCAGCTATCCACAAGCGCGGCAAACTAGATCTGAGGTCATGGAGGGTTGGCAGGGGATTATGGGTGAGGAGAGGAGCTAGGAGCTCGGATCCATTAGCTTGAAACAAGTTGCCGGCTCGGATCCGATATCGGATCCAAGACCCACAGGTTGCTGACAAATGAACTCCCTACATCAGATCTGATGTTTTGGTGGTTCAGCTTTCCTGATTTAAAGGTTGCTTTTGCACATTTATCAAGACCAAATGACATTCTATCATTTGAAACAGTTTTGACCGCTTGCAGTTGTGCTTTCAGTTCCTCATCAGATGAGCTATACAATTTTAAACCTGCAAAAAGATGAGAAGTATTTACACTTTGTTTTCTTGGAGCCAAATTGTAGCCATAACCTAATCTGTTAAGCATACAGCTTAATGTGTCAAGGGCAAGACTAGCAGCAATGAGTCACCCTGGAATATCCCATTTGAATTTTTATTTTTATCCCTGGAATAATCTATCAGTGTAGGGTGCATCTTATACATTTTTAAGCACTCTTATCTATGAATGTGGGATACTGTCAAATGATTTTTCTGTAGTCTATCTGCGCCATGCTTAGATTCTTCCCCTTTTTACAGTTTTCCATTATAGCTTTAACCAATGATCCTTCATTCCATATGACTATTTTATTACCTTTTTATTCCATTGCCATGATGGAGTTTTCTTCTAAATGACTATAAACTTTGTTGGCATCAATTCCAGTGTATAGTTATACACTGTTGGAATGCAAGTTATTGCTCTATAGTTTTTAGGACAGCTTGCAAGTTCGCTCTAGGAGTATTGTTTTTCCTGTTTGCTAACCAAACTGGTATCTGTTCAGGGTGTGTATATAAATAAATAGTTCTTACTGAGGCTAAATCTTCATGCAAAGATGTTAATACTTCTAGCCAGAAGTTCGGTACTGCATCTGGGCCTGGGATTTTCCAATTAGGAGATGGTCTTAACTTTGTTTCAATTTCTCTGGCCGTTACTTCTTCCCATTCCATGCACATTTGAACTTTTTATTCTTGTACTTCTGAGATCAATTTAGCATCTTTGTTATGTTCCATAGGATCTTCATAGATATTTCTCCAAAATGTATCTACTTTTTTCATAGCGTTTCAGTTCCCATTACCTTGTTTCCCAATTCTCAAACTTCTTTAGGTTATCAATAAATTGCTTATTTTGTACTTTTCCTTTATTAACTACATACCTTTTTCTGCCTGTGCTGATATTTTTAGCTTATTTTCAATAGTGCACGATAGATCCTGATCTGTTATAATAGTGCATGCTTTCATCAAGTCTATCTTGTTGTTCCATTCCCTCTTCCACAATACTTGACAGAGGCACTAGGAACTAAGGTTGGACGGCACAATGCCAGGGTAATCCTATGGGCTAGGCTTGTAAAGGCTCCAGGCCCATTAGCCTAGTACACACAAACCTATGAACAATAACATTTCAGGTCTTAACTGCTTTAAAGTTATCTAATTGATACTTTTATGACAGCATTCAATTTTTCCCTTTTCTTTGCTACCCTATGTTATTGTGGTAAGACTTCATCTGTTATTAATTTAGCTGCACAGTAATATATTCTATTTACTTCTGTTATATCACATGGACAGTCTTTCTTGGTTTTATTGACCTTCTGTAGTCTATTTCTTTCACTGATCTTAACATGTCTGTTCATCTCTAAATCAAGCAACTCTTCTCAGACCATTTTCTAAGAAACTGAGGACATATTCTTTGTTTTCCATTTCCTGCAGGTATTCTATAGAAGGTTCCAGAGCAGCTTTGTGCCATGTTCTCTTCAGTTTCATTCTACGTCACCCATTGCTCTTTTATATGTGAACTCTCTGGCCTATCACTCCCAACACTGACTGCGTCAGAGTTGCCACAGTTTCCTGTTCCTTCCCTTGCTGTCCAACTCCCTTGCTGTCCATATTTCTTCAGCCGTCTCCTGTTTTTCCTTACTTGGGGGACTCTGTTCAATCATGCTGTGATATAACCTGTGTTAGACTTTCTACACCAAATCCTTCACTTCACAGGGAGTCAAAAACTTCAGCTTCTATTTAACTTCTACTTCACTAATCTGTTCATTCCCTCTTTGTAATCTTATTTTTTGTATTGGGAAATTTTCTATATCTGGATCCCCTTTGTCTGCATTTCTCTTCAAATGTTTTAGGGGAGGGCGGGGCTGCTTTTTGTATTAAATTTGGCTTTTTCCTTTGCATACATATTGTACCACATCAGATCTCTCGTTCCCATGTCCATATTTCTTTTTTTATACCTTTCAAAAATCTCTAGATTTTGTTCTTTATATTTTTGTACTTCCTCAGTTGATTCTTCTTCCAAATAGCCCAAGGTTTCTTGGTCTATATAATTTTATAGAATCTGTTGCATCAATGAACACAAATTTTTATATGAAGCTTCAGACAGTTTTTTTTTATGCAAATATTTTTCTTTCCTCCAATTTCTCAGTCTCTGTTCATCTTCGGTCTGGAAGTTCTGGGCTTCTTGCATAATAGTAACAATACCATCATTTATTTCTCATCTTCAGCAGTCCATTCTGTCATCTTCATTGGTCTTTTCTGGCCCATCAAATTGTGTTTTTTGTGGACTACTACTTCCTTTTAAAACAGGTGGGCCATCCTCTGCCTGGGCCTGGCCCCATTGTAGGGCTGTTTGTGTCTTGAGGATTCTACACAGTCATTATTTTCCATTCCTGGCACCAGTGAGCCTACCAGGACTGGGCATTTTTTTTTTTATCCTGGGTCTTGTGCACCCAGCTCGCTTTTTTTAACCTAGTACTGTCCGTGATATATGCTACATAAAATGCAATCTATACATCAGTGACGTCTTGGTGAGATTTTGTGAAAAATGGGGTCCACTTCATGAAGGTACTTCAAGGCTTGAGGATGAATTCAATTCCAACATTACTCTCCTTTGCTTGCTGATTTATCATCGCTCCATTTGGTTCCTTGCAATATTACTCTCCTTTGCTTGCTGATTTAGCACCTCTCCCTGCCCTGTACGAGTTAAAAAAAAAAATTTGTACTTACAACGTTCATCTCTGTTGCCATTTTCATTCTTCCTCAGCCTGTCTGTTCGGATCAGACTCTGCTGCCTTTTTTTTTTTTTTTTAAATATAGTTTAGGATCCAACTCTGGTTCCTCCCTTACCCACAATGCCTGTCCTCCAAATTACCTCAGATAGAGTCTGCTGCAGCTATATAAGGAAATATATAAGGGATGGATAGAGAACTAACAAAAGAAAGAACCAGGAGCTCAAAAGGAACAGCAGCTCCTAGAATACCACCGCATATCTTCCCAGAACGGACAGGGGGATGGAGGGAGGGAAGGTTGAGGAAGAATGAAAATGGACAACACAGATGGAACGTTATGGTAAGTACATAATTTCTTGTGTCATTTTCATTCCTTCCTCAACCTGTGGAACAGAGTCCCCAGCTACAGTGACCCCAGGTGATCCTCATGAAAGGAATTCCGAAGCACCGAGGAGCCAAAAGCAGCCCTACCTATACACACAATATCTAACTTGTAATGAGAGACAAAAGGTATGGGAGTTCAACCAAGAAGCAGCTGCACAAATGCCCTCTAGTGGAACTCTAGATCAGAAGGGCTTGAAATGTAGACATGGATCTAGTAGAATGACCTTTAACACGACCAGATAAAGGAATTCATTTAGCAGGATACACAAGTCTGTGATCCATTTAGACAAAGTGAGTTTGGACACTGGCTTTCCATTTATAACATTGGAGAAGGAGACAAAAAGCAGATCAGTTTTTCAGAAAGATTTTGTTCTGTCCAAATAGAAGCACAGCTGTCTATGAATGTCCAGAAAGTAAAGAGTGTAGTCACCCCTGTTCTGGAAAGTGGGGAAAAAACTGGCATGTTAATGACCTGACTAATCAAATAACAGGCTTAACTAAAAACCAAAAAAAGCAAAACAAGCTGGAGCAGAGCAACATGAATTCAATTTAATTAGCGCTTTCGGAAAACAGACAATGCTTTTCCTTCAGACAAACCAGGAACAGTTCTAGATGCTTATAAACGTAATAGTCTACGTAACAATTAATCAATTAAACTACAGGATACTCCATTTAAAGTAAAAAATAAATAAAAAGTGTATGTTGTAAGCTGTAAGCTTAGTAAAAAATTAAACACCAAGTAGGGCTTAAGAAAAGACACAACAAAACAACCCCAAATTAAAATACATTATAAATAATGACCTGCCTAATACCGTTTTTGGAGACTTTAGGCAAAAAGGATCAGTATGCAAGGTCACCGTCTTTATGAAAAATTAAATAATGAAGTTTGCCTGATAAAGCTTGTAATTCAGATAACCTTTTAACTGACATGATTGCCACTAAAGAGGGAGTTCTACAAGACAGAAATTTCAAGTCTATCGTGGATGAAGGTTCAAAAGAGGGTAGGACAAGAGGTAATAACATCATGGTCAAGTCCAAGGAAGAGTGGGGTCCTTAATAGGTGGTCAAAGTAAAAAGGTACCCCTGAGAAAGGTCTTACACAATTTAGATGAATCCAGAGAAGATGAATTGTCCCCAGCGTGACAATTTACTTTTAAAAATCTTTTCATTAGGAGGCTTTATGTGAGGACATTAAGATCCTCTGAACCTGTGAAAAAAGCCGGGTACCTCTAGCCATCACTGGAATTAGAGAAACTATTTGGCCAGTTTCAATCCTAAAGGATCTGGGTGAACCTGCCTGATGGGCGAGACAGAAGATCTGGATGTGGTTCCAAGTTCCAAGGTCCAGGGAAGGCATACTAACTGAGACCAAAGAAAGGGGAACCAAACTGTTGTGGCCAGAAGGGAGCAACGAGGATCATTGTGCTCTTCAACCTTTGTGCTTTCTGAATAAACTTTGATATGAAGGGTAGGTGTAAAGACCAGAGGGCCAAATATGGATTACAGCACATCTCTGTGACAGTCTGTGGAGGGGTCAGTGCAAGAACCTGCTGCATTTGTTGAGGGGCGAAAGAGAGATTGCAGCAAGGCTGACCCCACTTGTAGAAGATGATATTTGCCACCGATTGATTTAGAGACCACTCATAAGGCATCAGAACTCTGTTGAGCCTGTCTGCCAGAATGCTGGATTTCGTTGGAATATGCACTGCAATCTTGAAGAGGTTGGAAGAGGTCACTCACTGCCAAGCCCTCACTGCTTCTCAACATAGGGGGTAAAATGTGGTTCCTCTCAGTTTGCTGATGTACCACACACACACACACATTGTCAGTTTGTATCGCAATTGTTCATAGAGGTAGAAGGCTCCGAAATGCTTGCAGCACTAGAATCACCGATCTCATCTCTGGAAGATATGCAAATTTGTCTTGTGTTGACCATTGACCTTGGACTGTCTGACCCAGGTATTGCCCCCCGTCCCACCCCAGTGGAAAGTGTCTGTGGGGAATGTGGCACTGGGGGAGGAAGAACAAAGGGTTGTCTTTGCTCGACTCCTTCCAACTGAATCCACCATAGAAGTGAGTCTTTACACACTTGGGACAACCTGACACGGTAATTCAGCAGGTAGAAGTACAAGGACCATTGGACCACCATAGTCCACTGAAGTACTCGTGTTAAGCATGCTGTTAGAATCAAGGTCATCATGGCAGGTGTCAAACCTAATGCTCCGAGGACTAGTCTCCTTGGGCATATTGGAATGGCTAGAATTTGTCTGATATATGATCTTAAAGTGCAAATCCCATCTGGAGTCAGGTAGGCTAGACAACTGGCTATGTCTAGACAGCTCCTATAAAGTCTGTCAACTGTACGGGTTGTAGCGGATATTTCGGCATGTTGATCATGATTGCCCATAGTAGGGGCTAAATGTAGTAGACAGTCCCTGGCTTGTAATAGTACATGCCTGGTTGGTGCAGTCAGTAGCAAGTAGTCTAGATAAGAAACGCATTGAATCCATGCAGTCACAAGTGAGTGGTTACTACTGCCATGCATTCAGTGAACGCCCCGAGGGCTGTAGTGTGGCTGAAAAGACAGTACTCTGAACAGATAGTGACAGACTCCCTGCTGGAAGCGGAGAAACTTACTAGAGCACCTGTTATTTTAATGTGACAGCACATGCCCTGAAGGTAGACAGAGCACATGCAGTCATCCTTTTGTAACAGAGATACAATAGACTGAACTGTGACCATCCGGGAACTTCATTGTCGGATTTGTTTAGTAGGGTTAGGTCCAAGATTTGTCTTGCGTCTCCAGTCTTCTTTGGCACCAAAAAGAACCTTGAGTAAATTCCATATCAGACTTGGTCTGGTGGGACCTCCGGTTTTACTCTTTCGAGCAGCTTTGAAATCCACCTTCTGACTGGGTGGAACAGCGGGGAAAGTTTTCTTGGAGCTTGGTCTTTGAAAAAATGGAATGAATATCCTCTGATATACTTTGCACCCAACAATCATTTGTGATTGCTAACTAAGCAGTCTGGGTGCAAGAATAAGCACTCCCCCCAACTGTCTCCAAAGAGGGACAGTCGGGCAACCTCTCAGGAGCACTGAAGGGACGTATCAGAGAAGTAATCTCGTGATCCCCCATTATGTGGACCCCCTCTTCCCCAAGGGCGGCGTCTACCATTACAGTTATTTCTCCCTCTGCCTCTGGGGGAAAACTCTCCCTGCGATTCCTGAAAAGGACCTTGAGACTTTTTGAACCACAATTTTTACCACCACACTTGCTGCTCGAGAATGGTCTTTGTGAGGTAGAAAAGTGGATTCTGATGGCAGACGAGGTTTTTCCATCCTTCTCACTACGGAGAGAATCTCTAGGACAAATGACTATCCAACAAAAGGAACATTGGACACCCTGAAAGGTTCCATGATGTCACAGAGCCTCATCTAGACATGATGCCTTACAGCAATGCCTGAACTGGACACTCTTGAGGTAGCCTCTGCAGCATGCAAGATTAGCCTCGAGGACACGTTTTGACTGTTGGTCAATCTGGAGGAAAAAGTTTTCTGCTCCTCTGCAGACATGCACCCTAGGGCAGAGCTACAGTGTTCCTTAAAGTCCCTCTGTAGTCTGGTGAAGTGCGCTAGGTAATTCCAAGATCACAATGTGAAAGTTGCTGAAGCATACACCTGCTTCCCAAATTTGTCCAAAGCCCTAGACTCCCTGTTAAGGGGATGAACAGAGGAACTCTATTTGGCCACTTCCTTTTTAGTGGCTGCAGCAACAACCATGGTATCTACTGGGGAACATCTGGTCCAGTGCTGCCCAACAGACAGGGCACTAATCTTATCAGCTCTATTTGGAATGGGCTTCACAGTGTCCAGCTCCTTCCATGTCCCGCCGAAGACAATGATGACAAGGTCATATGCTCTGGGGGGGGGGGGGGGCACCCAGTATGTAGAGGGGCCTGACCCCAAAGGCCTCCAAAAACACCATCTGTGAGGAAGGGTTTTGGGTAGATCAACCACCTCTGTGGTGCAGGACTTCAAGGTAGGCTCCAAAGGAGATATCATCCAGTGGAGATCTTGGTGACACTTCCCCTTCAAAGTCCAGGTCTTCTGTCAAGGATTCTCTCTAAGTGCCTCCTCCTGCACAGTCTAGTCCTAGGTACCTCCACAGTAGGATATTCCTGGGAGGTGTCGGAGACGGGGCACTCTGCAGAGGAGGTTACTCAGAGGTTCTTAGAGAGAGTCTGTCCATCTCAGAGGTGGAGGAGGAGTAGGCTCAGCCGCAGAAGTCAGAACAGGAGTAGGATCCAAAGGAGGTAGAGTCGAAGTAATTTTCGGCTGGGAGAAAATACTCTACACCACTTTGAATGCAGAAGGACCCAGATGCCAAAAGCAATCTTTCCTGAATAGAGGCTCTAGAGGCAGACAAATCCAAACCCTCAAGGATCCCCTGACCAGAAGGGGGTGCTAAAGCCAAGCAGTCATGTGTCAAGGCTCCAGTAGAAAGCAACCACTCTAAAAACTTCAGCATCTGGGATATTCCCTCGGATCTGAAGCAGACACCTCAGCTCAGAGATCCATCGTGTTCTAAGGTCAGAGCCCATCATATCAGAGATGTTGGAGCAGACGAAGGAAGGGCCATCGGGTCTGAAATACAGACTCTGGATACAAGGCCCCGAATAGGGAGGTCAAATCAGAGATAGGGAAATCAAAGGCATAAAGGTAGGATGGCTCATGGATCCAGTAGGGGACTGAGCAGGCAATAAAACCATCTGTATCTGCATTCTGAGGAATCTCATCATCCTGTCCACCTCCACATCAGAAAGGCTCCGTGAAGATCTGAGAGAGGATGACATGGAGGGAGGTCTTGAAGACTTCTTCAGACCTCCTTGTAAAAATGGAGAATCTTGTATAGTAGGAGATGTGACCGCCACAGAGGGACTAGGAGTGCAGCGCTGAGGAGTGAAAGTTTGTGCTGGTTCGGAAGGCTTCAGATCATTTTCAGAGATTTAGCTGGTGGCTCAGAAGTAGCCTACTTCAGTGGAGAGCAGGCACAGGAGCTTTTTTTTTGTGCTTCCTGGACTTCCTATGTTTTCTTGTAGGGGTTTGAGTCCCTGATTCTCAAGATGGACCAGTAACAGAAGTAGCCTGAGGATGAAGACCCTTAATTGGCACAGGCGTTGTAACCCAAACAAATCTCACAAGAAGCATCTAAATGACTGGGTCTTGGACAGTAAACGCACTCCCTGTGGGCATCAGACTGCGGGAGCTTTTGCCTTTATCTGCCATAACTAGAGCTCAACCACAAAAAAAAGGTAAGTTTTTTTGGTTAGTATAGAAGGGATATAAAAAATGGTAGGGAGAAATACCCAAAGGTGCAAAAGGATCTAAAAACCTAAACTGAGTAACCCAAAAATAATAAGTTTATAGAATGGTAAGGAAGGGTGATGAGCTACAAATAAGAGCTAGATATCAATAACATTTGATTTAAACCACTCACAACCCACAAGGAACTATGAGAGAAAAATCCCAGTTTGCCAGAAGCATGACAAATGAGATCTGGGGTAATTTGGTAAATTGGAGGACAGGGGCATTATGGGTAAAGGAGGAGCTAGACAGTGAGATCCTAAACTATAAAAAAGCATCAAAGAGTTGAATCAGAGGTTCAGATCTGAAACCACAGGTTGTGGAATGAATGAACATGACATCAGATTTGATGTCATGGCATGTTCCTAAAGATGTGCATGTGTTCATAATTTTGTACCGCAAAAATGACTTCTACTTTCCATGGCTTGCAGTACAAGTCCATATTTTAAGGTGCCACTATTAGTTTTTGTCATTTTAGTTTGAATTGCTTTTGCATTCATACATAAAATCTTTTGATTAACATGTTTCAGAAGTTCTGTATACTTTGTCAGCCAAGAGGGGGCATTTTTTTGCCTTTCAAACTCCTCACTTTTAGAATTTCTTGCCAGTGGCTTTACAGATGTGCCTACTTAATATGGTTTTAATGGGCCCTGACCAGCTCATTCTTTTATTTGATATATGTTTACTGGCAAAGTTAAACTAGGTCAAAGCACCCATTTTCTGATGAAGCACTGTGAGAAAAGCTACAGAGAGAAAAGTCATCATGTTACAGAGTAAAAGCAATAAAAAAACTGCATAAAAGTAAAGCATAAATTATAAATTCATAGCTTGCTATACATGAAGACATTACATGTGATGCACTTTACTTATTAACTTGAGAAGCAGTAGCATTTGAATAAGAATAAAGTGGTACTCATGTAACAGCACTAAAATGAAGATACTAGAGGGATGGAGAGAGAAGCAAGTTATTTTTCCTAAACAAAAAATGGCAAAGGAAGTACAAGGGAAGTGAAAGTAAGGAGTGTATGATAAAGGTAAGAGGGAAAAAAAACTCAAATAGTGGAGAAAGGCAGTACAAAGAGGACAAAATGGAAAGTAGATTAAATGGTGTTTGGAGATGCAAGTATGCTAGGTTTGACAGGAAGAGGCGAGATGGTAAGGCTGTTGGGTGATAGCATCAGCCAGGATGGGGAATGAACAGAGCAAAGATCTAGACAGGTGCTCTTTTAGCAGAAGTTCAAAATTGTGAAGTTTTGATGTAGATCTAATGGACAGCTGGATGGAATTCCTCTTTTTGGCAACTGTATAAGTATTAAAAACCAAGACCAGAGGATTATGGGGTTTATCGATGCTCAGGGGTCATCAGTAAATTGGAGTGTCTAGTGGGATTATAAGAAAGTAAAACTGATTTTAAAGCAGGATAGTCATCGGATTTATATATTATGGGAGTACTCGCACAACACAACAGCGTAACATGGAATACTCTCACAATACAACAAAAAGTACAGTTTTGTACCTACCATAAATGTAGATGTCCGATAGACATGCAACTGCAGTCATAACATGTGGGTTGTCCTGCCTCAGGCAGCCCTCGGTCGGCCGGATTCCAAAGTCTGGGTCCGACGTCGGCTGATGTCGCATTTCTCTCCGACGTCAGAGCGGCTGGAGTACATAAGCATCAGCCGACGCCATTTTCTTCAGTGTTTCTTGCCCCAGATGCCAGGTGCCCTCCAAGGAAGGCTGTAATCAAATTGGAAGACAAAAACAGGATTCCAAACAAATAAATGAGCAATAAAACAAATACACCATAACAGATATCCCCAGCTAAGAGTAACAGGGATAGGAGTGGACCCTAGACATAGAGGGGTATGGAGGGAGGGAAAATCCAACTGCAGTTGCATGTCTATCGGACATCTACATTTATGGTAGGTACAAAACTGTACTATGTCCTTCAAGAATGCAACTGCAGTCATAACATGTGGGTAGAATACCATAGCTTAGCTGGGGGAGGAGGTATGCACTAGGAAAGAGATGGTGTTGCAATCAAACCCTGCAGGACTGCCGAAGCAAAGCCTGCTCTGGATCTGGAATATAGAGGGAGATTGTAGTGTTTGGAGAATGTATGCACGGAGCTCCATGTAGCAGCTTCTAGAATGTCCTTGGTAGGCACCCCTCTTAAAAATGCTGTAGAGGTAGCTGTAGCTCTGGTGGAATGTGGTCTGACATTGGCTGGAACAGTCTTTCCATGAAAGGAATAACAGAATCTGATGCAATGTCCAATCCATTTAGAAATAGTCTGTTTTGAAATTGCTTTTCCTTGGACTGCAGGGGCGTAAGCTACAAAAAGTTGTTCAGACTTCCTACTGGCCTTGGTTCTGTCCAGGTAGTATCGAAGTTGTCTGTGAATGTCCAAGGTATGCAAAAGTCTTTCCCCCTTATTCTCAGGATTGGGGAAGAAAGCAGGCAGATGAATGGCTTGATTTAGAGAAACCCTAAATACCACCTTTGGCATAAAAGTAGGGTTGGTCCTTAATGAAACCCTGTCTCTGTGGAAAATAATAAAGGGTGGTATTGCCATTAGGGCCTGTAGCTCCGAAACCCTTCTTGCTGAGGTAATTGCCAACAGGAAAGCAGTCTTCCATGAGAGAAATTGCAAGTCAACAGAAGCTGCTGGCTCAAAAGGAGGTAGAGTCAGTTTTTCTAAGACAAAATTGAGGTCCCAGGCTGGCACTGGGGCCTTTCTTGGTGGCTTAATGTTCTTGATTCCCCTGAGGAATTGTCTTAGTAAGGGGTGAGAGAAAACAGGAGGATCAGTGTTGTATCTAGCTAAAATAGCAGATGCATGTATCTTTATGGAAGAATATGAGAGGCCGTTCTTTAACATATCTGCCAAATATTCCAAGATAAGTGGGATGTTCAGCAATGATGCATCATGTCCCTTGCTGGTATTCCAATTACTGAATCTTTTCCACTTTACCAAGTAAACCTTTCTGATGGATGGTCTTCGAGCCTCTTTTAGTATCCGCTGAACTTCCTTGGAGAGAGATAAGCTGAAGTTATTTATGGGATCTCCCAGGCTGTTAGCTGCAGTGTCTGAAGGTTTGGATGCAGTGTTTCGAAATAGTCAAAAGTAGAGGCCACTGAGGGAGGGCCCACCTCCTGGTGTGACATATGCTCCGTAGTAGTGGGTACCAGTGTTGTCTGGGCCAATCCGGAGCTATTATGATTCCCTTGGGCTTCTCTGCTTTGATCTTTAGTAATACTGAGGTCATCAGTGGCAGAGGTGGGAATGCATAGATTGCTAGGGAGTTCCAGTTGAATGAGAGGGCATCTATTTTCCAAGCTTTTGGATGGTATGTCCTTGTGCAAAATTTTGGTAGAAGATGGTTGAGGTGAGAGGCAAATAGGTCCCACTTCTGGCTTGCCCCATGTCGAAGTGAGTTGTCTGAAGGCCTTCGGATTTAACCTCCACTCGTGTGGATCTGTGAAATTCCTGCTTAGGCTGTCCGCCAACACATTGTCTTTTCCTGGACCAAACTGGGATTGTAACTGGATGTTTAGGCTCAGTGATTTCTCCCAAAGCTGCATTGTCAGTCTGCAAAGGGGGCAAGAGTGGGTGCCCCCCTGCTTGTTTATGTACCACATCACCGTGGTGTTGTCTGTCCGTATCATTAAATGGCCTTGCTGGAGTTGGTGTTGAAAAGCCTCGATGGCATGCATTACTGCCAGCATTTCCTTTTGGTTTATATGCAGATGTGTTTCCTTTGGAGACCATTGTCCTTGTATGCACCTGCCTTCCATGTGTGCCCCCCAGCCAAGGTCTGAGCCATCTGTAGTCATGGTCTGTGTTATCTGTGGTTTTTTGAATGACATACCTGTGTTTTCCTGGCTCACCGAGGCCCACCATAGGAATTCTTTTTGTAGGCATGGAATGAGTGGTATGATTGTCTCCAAGTTGTTGCTGTGTTAAGACCAAATGCTTTTTAGGTACCATTGAAGCTTTCTCATGTGTAGTTTTGCTAATGGAACCAGTAGAATGCAGGATGCCATGTAACCCAGGGCCTGTAGGAATCTCCTTGCAGTCATCTGGGTGAGTTTTGCTAAACCTTTGAAGTAATGAGTTAACTTCTCTTGCTTGTCTTCTGTCAGGTAAGCCATCTGAGAGGCTGTGTCTAGTTTGGCTCCCAAGAAGATTATTTGCTGGGATGGCTGCAGTCTTGACTTTTGGAAGTTGACTGTGTATCCCAGAGCTTGAAGTAATTGTATGACATAATCCAGGTTTTTTGTCAACATCAATTTGTCGTCCGCTTGTATGAGGCAGTCGTCCAGGTACGGGTAAATTTGTATACCCTGGAGCCTGCAATGAGCAATTACTGAAGCCAGGCATTTTGTAAACACTCTGGGCGCAGTAGATAAGCCAAATGGCAATGCTGAGAATTGATAATGCTCTGGCCCTGCAAGAAGTCTGAGGTATCTTCTGCAGCTGTGTCTGATAGGGACATGCAGGTATGCCTCCTTGAGGTCCAGAGTAAATCAGCCACGACTCCTTGCCCAGCATGGGAAGGAGTTGCTGTAGAGTCAGCATTTTGAACTTTGGTACTATGAGAAAGGTGTTTAATGCGGACAAGTCCAGTATTTGTCTCCACTGAGATTCTTTTCTTGGAACAAGGAACAGTCTTGAGTAAAACCCCTGTTCTTGTTCTTGTTGTGGAACTCTTTCTATTGCCTTCATTCGAGTCAGCAGAGTGATTTGTTTGATAGCCTCTGCCCTTTGATTTTGTGGTAGGTTTGGCATGCCTTGTTTTCTTGGTAAGGTATGAAAATGAAACCTGTACCCTCGGTCTATAATGTCCAAAATCCATTTGTCCTTTGTCAGTCTGTGCCAGTTTTCTGCAAACAGAGATAATTTCCCACCCAAGGGAGCTTCTAGTTGTTCCCTGGTAGGCGGTAGTAGAGGAAAGTCATTGAGTTTGTGGTTGTTGGGCAGGTGAAACCCCTGCGTCACTTCTTTGGTTTCCTGGCTGCCATTGTCGTCCCCTGTAAGGGCCTCTGTATTGGCCTCTTCCTTGGCCACGCCTGTTCTTACCCCTTTGAAACTTTTCTGGATTAGGAAAGGACCAGTTTTTTGAAGGCCAATTCCTACTGAATCTGGGGGGTTGAACCTGGAGGAAATCTTTCACAGTCTGAACTGATTTTGCTTTTCTTCGATGGTCTTTAACACATCCTTAGCATTTGCACCAAAAAGCTTGTTCTTTTCCAAAGGTGCATCCAGAAGTTTTGCTTTTACATGATCTGGTAGAGGTTGATCTTTTAACCAAGCATGTCTACGAATCACTGCCCCTGTCATAGCTGCCCTACATGAAGCTTCCAGTGCATCATATCCACACTGCAGGAAGTGATTGCTTACTTGCTGAGTGTTATGTACAGCTTCTTGCAAAGTCTTCCTGTCTAAAGGATCAGGAGAAGCTAATGTTTTTTGTAAATCTTCGAAGAGATAATCCTGATATTGTAACATATGAAAAAAGACAATTTAAAGCTCTCATAGATAAGGTAGTGGATGTGTAAACCTTTTTGCCCCATCTCTCTAATGACCTTGCTTCCCTGTTGGAGGGCAAAGGATTTTTTGAGGTGGAGGCTGAAACTCCTTTAGGCCCCTGGGAAATAGTTTCCAAATCAGCAGTATGGGCCCTGAATAAATGGGAATGAGTTTCTGGGACCCTGTAATACCTGTCTGGCTTGGCTGGAGCAGGAGGAAGAGAATCAGGGGTAGCACTAGAGTCAGAATACAAATCATCCAGAACATCAAGTACAGGAGGAATAGCTAAGGGCCTGTGCTGAGGCTCCTTAAGGAAAGTCCTAAGGCGTTTCCTAGAATCAGAATATTCCTGACCCTGCCACTTGAAATGTTCCCTCATGGTGTGCAGAACTTCCCCAAAAGAAATATCCTCAGGAGGGGAAGCCGAAGGGATGGAATCTTCTGCATCCGAGTCCTCATAGGTCTGGAAGAGCTCTTCCTGGCTATCAGAGTGGACAGAGCCCTCAGAGTCTTCATCTGAAGGAGTAGGGTCAGAGGGTTCAACCCGGGGCCTTTTATCAGGAGGAGGCTGCAATGCTCTCTCAGGATGGGCCTGTGAACCTCTAATCATGGAAATTAAATCAGCAGCCATGGACATAATTTGTGTCTCCGGAGTCGGCTGAGGTAAGGATTTAGAAGTAATATGCTTTGTTTTGCTGGCTGCCTTGGCCCTATTGTAGGCCTTAATAGACATGGCCATAGGAGGCCTGGCAGCTCCACGTGCAGGAGTGACCTTGTCTACAGCAATGGTCTCGGGCATTTCCTCGGTTTCAGTATCCGGAGGAAAGTCTATAACTGGCGTCGGAGTAATGTCTGGAATCGGAGTCGTCGGTAATGCGGGGTCTTCGGTTCGGAGCGGTGGAGAGACAGTCTCAGAGGGAACCGGAGCACTCGCGCTATGTTTTGGCGTGGAGTCCGTGGTAGACGGGGGCCGAGGATGTCGGTCCCGGTCTTTTCGCTTTTTGGGAGTTTGCGATGTCGGAAGATCCGACGGCATGGTGTAGGCAAATTTATCGCCGAAAAAATCTTCAGCGAACTCCGCCCTGCGCCTGAGAGTGCGCTTGTTGAAGCGAGCACAGGCTACACAGGCCGAGACGTCGTGGTCTGGGCCCAGGCAAGGGAGGCAGTAAGAGTGGAAATCCTTATGAGGTATTTGTTTACCACAAAAAAGACAATTGTTAACTTTTTCAGTAATTTCTGACATCGGCTGAGGCAAGAAAAGGTCCCCAACGGGGTACTTAGCTTTTTGATGACTTCGGTATCGTAGAATACAGGAGCTGACCGACCGGCACTTGCGAACTGCTTCTGCTTCGGGCACCGCGTGGCAAGAAAGACTGAAGAAAATGGCGTCGGCTGATGCTTATGTACTCCAGCCTTCATAAGTTGGTAAAGTTTCCCCTCCATTGAAAGTGGTAAGTATTTATACATATCCCCAACCAATGAAAAACATGGTACAGCCCAACATAGTTGTTAGAGTACCTTATTGCGTTTCAAACATGAAGTTAGGTTCAAGTATATTATTTAATGCACTGATAATCTCAAAACAAAAAGTCCCCATGTTAAAATGGAACAAATTTTTTTTTTTAAAAGAAACATGTCCAATTATGTATAGAAAGATAATAATCCTCTAAAATGCATCATATTTGCCATATGCAACTCTACCTGGGGAACATATCCTGTATGCCTCATACAATGCGTTGCTCATAGAGGAACACCACAGCTGCAAAAATGGGCACTTTGAACAGGGAGTAAGGCTTAAAATTTCAGATTTAAGGGCAGCTTTTTCATTGTGGAGTTAAAAGTGTAAACCCAAGTGTATGCACCTTACGCTTAGCTGTATGGGAAGGCAAGACATAACATACTATGGTACTGAAGAAAGAGTTGCTGCATAATTAACTTACAGAAAACTTCATATGTACTAGTTCCAAAGAAGAGCTCCTTGTTATTAAGCTCAAGGTCATGACCATTCAGTGTCTACAAAATGCAGAGAAAAAAAAAAAAAAAAAAAAAAAACTGTCTCAAGAAAAGTTCTGAACAATGAAACCTCAATTAATACTGGCATTTCAATCAATCCTTTTACTGCAAACCCAAGGAGTACACAAGCAATGCAAAGTCCCTGGGTTCCCTAAGCAGTCCAGAACATCTTCGAAGCAGTTCTGATTTTACATAATTGGTAGAGGGGTGAGTTGCTGACCTCTGGCAGAAGTATTTGCATAAGGACCAACAACAGATGCAAAATTTAATACGGCAGTTACCAAAACGCTATTTCCACATGATAACTATAACGAACTCAGACAGGTGATCAAAGTAACATGGGCTAAGCAAAAGTTGTGATCACCTGCTGTAGTACGGCAAATTTCACAAGCCAGCAGTGTGCTGCCACTTTAATGTTTAGGAAAAACTGCAATATTGAACTATAAATGGATTTCTAAAACTAAACAGCATCAACATCTTTCGGATGCACTGATACAAATACCACTGTACTGTAATCGGCTTCCTTAATATAAATTTAAACCTCAAATGCTGTTAAAAATCATTCCAAGGCCAAGAGGATCTGCTTCTTTTTTCCTTATACTTTTCCCACAAGACCACTGATCTCAGTTTTTATCGCTGATGGCTAGTCTCATCATGACTGAACCCTGCAGAGCTCTAATTTAGAATTCGTGCTTATCCAGCATTCTACAAACTGTACCAAAAAGAATTACACACAACTTCTAAAACTTATCCCTCAAAAGGATCACTTAACTACAATTGCAACAAAACAAAAACATAACTCTATCATGTACAAAAGGTTGGAAAAGCATTCAAACTTCCCCCCACTGCAAAGCAAGGCAAGTTCTTTAAAAACTTAAAAAATAAAAGGTGATTATCTTGTGCAACTTACAAACTCTGCTCTTTTGATCCTAGGTCATGTCAACATTCAATGGAAGTATGTCTGTAGCATCTCCATTTTAACTACAAATTGTTATTTTGAGAAATGTGAGAAACTCCGTCTGCGTGTAATACTAAAACTTTCTGCTTAACGACAGGCGAGGAGTGATTCACCTACTTCTGGCAAAATTTACACACACAAGCTCCACTCATGGGTGAGAAGCAGCAGTGTGGCAAAATATTGCTTCATTAAATTGCCAAGTGATGTTTAACAGTCTAATAGTTTAAGAACAGTATCACTGCCGTTAAGTTACAGGGATTTTCCCCCCTGCTATGCAAGAAACATATGTAATTAAAACTGGTAACACTTGTTTAAAGATGCATTTATTTGTGAAAGAATAGCTTCCCCAATATTCTGTACTCTCTTGGTATACCCATTTCCAAGTTTCTTTGCCTACCCTAAGGACAATGAGTGACACTGCAAACTACATTCATCCCACTTAGACTCTTCTTCCACTCTGCAGATTGGCATCAGTGAAAAGATCTGCCTTACCTACCTTATTCAGCCAATCCTCCAATGTTTGTTCCTATGTGCTTCTATCTTTTGAACATTCCCACACCATTGTGAGATTCCTAATGCATCCACCTCACATTTTAACCTCAAGGTGACTGCGCTGCACCTCCTCTCTCAAGGATCAATCACTGGACTGCACAACCTTCATCTTAACAACCACCTCTCAAGCTATGCAGTCTTATGCACCACAGCTAGCTGAAATTCCGTCTGTCAAAGACAGCACACAGGTACCCTACCTCTATGCCAGTGGGTTAACCATAAAATATATTAACTAGATTTTTTTGTTAATATTCAAAGAAATGGCATAATTACTCAGTCTCTTCCACACTGCCTGTGAGGAGCAAATGCTTCTTCCACCACCTATCAAGTTCATCGCCCATTAGATCACTGCCTACTGATCCAACACAGCTGAAGCGACCCAATTTTTGTGTCATAAGTGGATCTACCAACTCTGCACCAGTAACCAGACTCCAGGCAGATGACAAGAACCTGAGTTAACATCAACGCTTTTAACTGGGTGAGCACACAGAAGTTTGATAGAAACACTGGGATCTTTTGTCACAAAAGACCAGTCATTTTTCTTTGCACTATGTTCCGCAGCACCAGTTATAACTCGTCTTGATGTTGCAAGTCTAGTGGGCCAATAGAGTGCTACATTGCTATGTGCATCACGGGAGGTCATAAGGGGCAAATGAACTATAGCTGTAGCTTTCCTCTACCTCATCTTCAAAAATTCCCCAAGAATTTTTTGTTGCCTAGTTAAATCCATTTAATACAAGTACCTATCTTCAAAGGCCAGGAAGGGTCACTTTATGACTAAGTGACTTAATGTGATGATTGAGCTGGCCACCAGAAAAGTACAGTTGTGCACACTTACTGTAAATGTAGATGTTGGGAGTGTATTCATTGTTGCAGTCATTACATTTGGGTAATCTGTTGGCAGGTTGCCCTCAGTCGGCCTGAATTCCAAAGTCTTGGGTCGTGCGTCAGTTGCTGTCTCCTCTTCCATGACGTCAAGTTGTCAGGTGTATAAAACATGCAGCCGACAATTTTCTTTAGTTTTTCTTGCCCCCGATGTCAGGTGCCCCCAAAAAGGTAGCAAAAAAAAAAAAATTCAGACACACACACACACACACACACACACACACACACACACACACACACACACCCCCCAATATAAACTTTACCTTCATCTACAAGCAAATACACCACATAGGTTGTAGAAGATAGAGAAGGAAAGAAACTCCAGAATGACAGGGGGATGGTGGGAGGGTAACCTGAACTACAACAATGAATACACTCCAACATCTGCATTTATGGTAAGTGTACACAACTGTACTATGTTCTTCGTGTTTCACTGTTGCAGTCATTACATTTGGGTAGAATCCCAAAGCTATGGTTGGGAGGCTGGAACAGCATTAGGTGCGGCTATAAGGCCCTGCAGAACTGCAGTGGCAAAGCCTGCCCTGGACTTAAGAGTAGAGAGGCAAATAATAATGCTTTGTAAAGCTATGAACAGAACTCCAAGTAGCAGCCTCTAGAATGTCTTTGGTTGGTACTCCTCTGAGAAAGGCTGCTGAAGTAGCTGCAGCTCTGCTGAAATGAGACCTAATGCCCTTGGGCACAGGTTTACCATGGTGTAAGTAGCAGAAACGGATGCAGTGGCTTATCCACTTTGAAACTGTCTGCTTTGAAATAGCCTTTCCTTCAGATCCTGCAGCATATGTCACTAGTAATTGCTCAGTTTTTCTTAGAGCTTTAGTCCTGCTCAAGTAGAATCTTAGCTGTCTGTGTATGTCCAAGGAATGCAGAATTCTCTCCCCCTTGTTCTGCGGATTTGGATAAAAGGTTGGCAGATCAATTGTTTGGTTAAGAGCCACACTGGAAACCACCTTAGGCATAAAAGTAGGATTTGTCCTCACAGACACCCTGTCTGGATAAAATATGATAAAAGGCTCTACAGCCATGAGGGCCTGTAGCTCAAACTCTTCTTGCTGAAGTAATTGCTAGTAGCAGAGCTGTTTTCCATAAGAACTTTATATCAGCAGTAGCAGCTGGTTCAAATGGAGACAGGGTGAGCTTTTCCAACACATAACTGAGGTCCCATGCAGGTAATGGTGGTCTTCTAGGAGGCCTTAAATTTTTGGCTCCTCTAAGATACTGCTTTAGTAAAGGATGAGAAAAGATTGGTGGCTCTATTGTAATGAGCCGAAATGGCAGAGGCATGGATTTTAATTGATAAGATAGGCCTTTGTCAAGCATCTCAGTTAAGTATTGTAATATCTTAGGAATATTTGGTTCTGCTGCATCAGTTCCTTGTGCTCGATTCCAAGCACAGAATCTCTTCCATTTGTCAGCATAAGATTTTCTAGTACTAGGCCTTCTGGCTTCCAAAATGAAATCCATCACAGCTTTATTGAAAGGTGTTGTTTGTAGAACTACATGATCAGCCATGCTGCCAGGTTCAGTGTCTGTAGTTGGTTGTGCAGGATCTGATTGTTTTGCTAGGACAGTAGCTGAGGTCTTTGAGGTAAGGTCCAAGCTGGGTATTCAGACACGTTCCTTAGGATTGGGTACCAGTAATGGCGGGGCCAGTCCGAGGCAATTAGTATCTTTGGTTTCTCTTGTCTGACTCTTAGGAGGACCTTGGGGAGAAGAGGCAGAGAAGGTAAGGCGTAAACGGATAGGTTTTTCCAACTGAAGGATAGGGCATCCACATTCCATGCTTGTCTGTGATAAGTCCTTGTGCAGAATCTTTTCAAGTGATAATTCTGAGGAAAGGCAAATAGATCTATGTCTGGGCTCCCCCATTTCTCTTATGCTGAAGACCTGTGGATCTAGTTTCCACTCGTGAGATCCATAAGGTTTCTGCTTAAATAGTCTGCCAGAGTATTTTGTTTTCCTGGCAGGAATTGAGCTTGAAGATGTATTTGGTAGGTCAAAGCTGTGTCCCACAGTGCCATGACTAACCTGCAAAGGGGGTACGAGTGTGTGCCCCCTTGCTTGTTTATATATCACATGACTGTGGTGTTGTCTGCCTTTATCAGTAGCTGTCATGGATGAAGTAAATCCTTGAAGGCTGTTAGGGCATCTTGAACAGCTAGCATCTCTTTCTGGTGGATATGTAGATGCATTTGTTTTGGGGTCTATATGCCCTGAACGCATCTTCCTGCCAAGTGGGCCCCCCAGGCATAATCTGATGAGTCTGTTAAGGTTTGGCTGGCAGGGGGTAGAGTGAAGGCCCGTCCCATGTTTTGGTGACATGCCTTTGCCCACCATAGGAACTCCTGTTGTAGGCAGGAAATGAGAGGAATCATTGCTTCCAGACTGAGAATGTTGACTCCATAAACGTTTTAGGTACCACTGAAGTTTCCTCATATGCAGTCTTGCATATGGAATCAGTAGTATGCAGGACGCCATGAAGCCCAAAGCCTGCAGAATTGGTCTTGCAGATAACTGGGGTTTTGTTGCCATCAGTTTGAAGTAAGTAGTCAGTTGCCTTTGCTTGTCTGGCATGAGGTAAGCCATCTGGGCAGTTGTATTCAAGCTTGCACCCAGGAATGTTATCTTTTGAGAGGATACCAGTTGTGATTTATTTTCGTTTATTGTGTACCCTAGGCATGTTAGAAGCCTTTTCACAAGCTCCAGGTGTCTAAGAAGAATGTCCTTGTTCTCTGTTTGAATGAGACAGTCATCCAAGTAAGGACATATTTGTATACTTCTTTGTCTGCAAAATGCAATTACTGGTGCCACGCAATTTGCAAAGACCCTGGGCACAGTAGATAAGCCAAGGGGCAGTGCAGAGAATTGGTAATGCATTAAGTCAGCCCTGAATCGAAGGCATCTTCTGCACGATTGTCTTACTGGGGACATGCAGGCATGCCTCTTTTAGGTCTAATGTCACCAGCCACGCATTCTTGCCCAGCATGGGCAGAAGCTGCTGCAAAGTCAGCATTTTGAATTTTGGAATGTCCAGGTATGTGTTAAAATCGGTAAATCCAGTATTGGCCACCAGGCCTCATCCTTTCTGGGTACCAAGAACAATCTTGAGTAAAAACCTTGTCCTTTTTCCTGTTCTGGTACTGGCTGAATGGCCCCCATTATCCATGAGGGATGTAACCGGTTTCTGTGCCTCTGCCCATTGATTTTTTTGGCAGATCTGGCCAACCATTTGCTACTGGCAGAGTGTGGAAATGGAATCTGCATCCCTGTGATACTATGTTTAGTACCCACTTGTCCTGGGTTATTAACTGCCTTTTCCCCCTATGGGTGCTGCCAAAAGATAAGTGCTTGATGTAGGCAGAGGGAAGTCATTGGGATTGTTTTCTGTAGGTATGCACTTTATCGCCTCCTGATTTGGAGGTAGAAGCGCCCCATTGCTTTGACCTATATTAATCTTGCGCCTGGTATCTGGAACCCTTAGGGTGTCTGGATTTGCCCCTTTGAGCTCTGACACAGGAAGGACCAATTTTTTGTAGGCCAGTGTCTACTGAATCTTGGTGGCTGCACTTGCAAGAAGTCTAACAGTTTGCATAAACTTAGCTTTGTCTTCTATTTTCTTTAAAACCTCTTCTGCCTTAATACCAAACAGAGAATCATGCTGTAAAGGTGCATCTAGCAATTTAGCTTTAACATGATCAGGCAAATTTTGTTCCTTTAACCAATCATGCCTCCTAATCACAGATCCAGTAACTGCGGCCCTGCAGGAGGCCTCTAAGGAGTCAAAACTACATTGCAACGTATGCTTTCCAACTTGTTTAGCTGCATGCAATAATTCCTGCAATTCTTTATTTTCTGCACATTCTGAAATCATCACTTCTGTTTCAGCAATCCCATAACACGTTGTTGGTACTTAAGCATATGAAATTGACAGTTTAAGGCCCCGACTGCCAAGGTTGCAGATGTCTGAATCTACAAAGTTCCGTTTGGTGCAACACAGATCCTCAAGTCCACAAAAACCAAACAGAAGTATCCACACACTGCAAATTTCAGCAAAATAAATCCACCGTTTTTTAAATAAAAAGAAAATTTAATGCATTATTTGCATTAAATTTTCTTTTTATTTAAAAAACGGTGGATTTATTTTGCTGAAATTTGCAGTGTGTGGATACTTCTGTTTGTTTTTTGTGGACTTGAGGATCAAGGTTGCAGATGTATAAACCTTTTTTTCCCATCTGTCCAGTGCCCTTGAATCTGTCACGAGGGGGTAGGATTTTTTGCTGTTGAGGTCTTAACTCCCTTTGGACCTGTGAAATAGTTTCAGGATCAGCAGCAGGGTTTCTAAATAAAAATGTATGCGAGTCAGGGACCCTGCAATATCGGTCAGGCTTACTGGGAGCCGGAGGTAAGGAGTCAGGGGTCAAGAAGCTTGACTCTGAAAACACATCCACAATGTCTAAAACAGGGGGATGGCTAAAGGCCTGTGCTGAGGGAGAAGGAAATCCCTGAGCCTCTATTTTGATTCTGAGAAGTCTTGACTCTCCCAGTGAAAATGCTCCCTCAAAGTATGCAAGGTTTCTCCAAATGAATAATCCCCAGGAGGAGATGCAGATGGTAGACTCCTCTGCATCAGAATCCTCATAGGGAGGTATAGATAATTCCTGATCAGAAGAGGAATCAGAAGAAATAGAAACCTGATCTGAAGATTCATAATCAGTGTCTTGTCTAGGCCTCTTATCTGGAGGGGGATGGGTACCCCTGATCAAGGTAATAAGGTCTTCAGCCATTTTGATC
This sequence comes from Protopterus annectens, assembly GCF_019279795.1. Classification (NCBI taxonomy): domain Eukaryota; kingdom Metazoa; phylum Chordata; order Ceratodontiformes; family Protopteridae; genus Protopterus; species Protopterus annectens. Next base: position 307,542,567 of record NC_056739.1, read on the forward strand.
ATCTGTTTTTTAGGCATAGAGGCCTATGCACATGGCTCATGCTTCTTTTTTTAGTTTTAGAAGTTGCTTCTGTCTTTGGTTTTGCAGCTGTCATCTGTTTGATATACAAATGTTGAGGTCTGAATACACCCTCAGAAGCCGGTGCCTGCTCAGCGGCTCTGGACCCATCAGAGGGGGATACATCTGTCAGTCCAATACCGTAAGTATCTTGCGGCATGCCAGACTCCACATGGGTGTCGGTAGAGGCCTACGACGAAGGTAGCAGGTATCAGGGGCTGCGAAAGCACCCGAGTACCGGCAAATGGTTTAGGAGAAGCTTAGTCGTCTGTTTTCGATCTCAACTGCCTTTCTCGGTCCTTTTCTTTGCGTTTATGTACTCCGGTAGTCTGATTGCTATCAGACGACATTTCTGGGTAGTTAAATCTGTTTCCGAAATACTTTGATGCAAAAATATATCGACACTTAACAGTGTGTTGGTTAAATCTAGCACAAAACCGACAGCTAGGCACATTGTGATCAGGGCCTAGGCAAGGAATACAGTATAAATGGAAATCCTTATGAGGTATTTATTAACTTTTTCTGACATTGATAAGGAGCAAAAAAAGTTTCCCCAACGGGGTACTTAGCTTTAGTGAAGAATTTGCTTCTGAAACTCAAACTGGAATATTTCAGTAGTCGGCCGTCTGGCCCTTGCGAAATGCTTCTTGCTTCGGGCACTGCACACAAGAAAGACTAAAGAAAATGGTGTCTGCTGCATGTTTTATACCCCCTGACGACCTGACGTCATGGAAGAGGAGACAGCAACCAACGCAGGACCCAAAACTTTGGAATTCAGGCCGACTGAGTGCAGCCTGTCAGCAGATTACCCAAATGTAATGACTGCAACAGTGAAACACGAAGAAAGTACAGTTTTGTACCTACCATAAATGTAGATGTCCGAATTGGATAGCATCTGCAGTCATAACAACTGGGTTGTCCTGTCGTCAGGCAGCCCTTCAGAGTCTCAAAAACATTAGTCAAAGTCCAGTGGGAATCCCTGTGCAGGGACAACCTTAAGATCAGAACAGATTTGTGTGTTGCACAGAAGAGTTGGTCTAAGGTACTCCACCTTTCATCAAATACTTCATTTGAAACTGCCAAATTTTATTATGTTCTTTCAAAGCTCTGAACTCCTACTATAAAAAAATGGGTACCCACGAACACAGACCTGTAACCAAACAATGTTTCTAACATTTGTTTTGAACCAAGGGCACCTGCAACCTACCTTGCAAGCCCTACATCCCTCCACTTGTGCTCCCGCAGGGTGAATCTGTTTTGCATGAACAACCAGTCTCTTCCATTTACATGCTAAATGACAACAAGTCTGTCATTTACAACCTCCTATGCAAACCCAAGCTACGAATGTGCACTCACCTGCAAAAGTGCAGCAATCATGTAGAATGTAATAAATATTGCAGTCAGTGTGGTGTGGCCTCCCTGCATGGAGCCTATTGTGTAAAGGAAAATCAGGTGTCCAGGCACAACTAATAAAGTTAACACTCGAGCAGACCGAGAATTAACATCTGCAAAGAAATGTAAAAATGTACATTAAGTGGAATGCACACAGGAGGAAAAACATGAATGCATTAACAAATAGCAGGGGAAATGAACAGAAGGAACAGTTTTAGAGTATTAGCATTCATCCATAATGTAAACCCCACTGAAAACCATCACAAACTATTGCATGTTTCGTATTTCTAGATAAATGCAGCATTCATACGGCTATATACATCCCTCCAATCATATCTTATATGCCTATCATCCCCATCAAACTGGTACTAGCCGATGAAATTTTGACAAAGCTCATCTGACAGCATATTAAAGGAAGCATGACAAACAGAACATTACAAGAAACGCATCTTGAAAGTGATTACAACTAGATATCAGGTTACTTTATTAAACCAGTAATATGGCAAGATAAGAACCAGTGACCTTAATATAGTTTCAAGCTTATTGCATGTACAGGGCCCTCAAAGTAGTAATAAATCTCACATACTAGTCCATACTCAACAGCCTCACTTATCCTACCTTCCCACATACGAGTCCATGTCAAGATAATATGCAGCAGGCAGCATTTCACTTTGCAGAAGCAGGAATGCACTTACAATATTTGCTTGTCAGTATTGATATTTCATGCACATATTCACTGCTTTATCCTATACAAGACGGCAAAGTCCCTACCTGAAAATAAATGTCAGGCAACCCCTTTATCTACTTTTTCTGGAACTCTGTTTTACAGCTTTTAAAAATCACTGCCTCTTACTGTATTTTCCGTTATCCATTTAGGTTCTCCATGCCTATTGTGCTCCCCCACAGTATTCCTTTCCATAGGAAAGGTACTGTTCTAAGCAGTCATCCTTGTCCTCTCAAAATGGAACCTGTGTGGCCTTGTTGGCTTCCTTGTCATACTACAAAAGACAATCCAGTACTCTACAGGACATCCACCAGTCTGCCAGGGAATCTGTTCTTTGTAACTGAAGGGGTGCTGGAAAATATGTACCATGACCTTTATTTGGTATTCTTAATGCTGACATGGTTGCTTCTCACTTCTGCATTCACCAAGATATTTCTCAATTTCAGCCTGCTGGCACTTGTTCTAAACTCACCTACATCCCCCACCAATGTGTGGTGTCAAAGCAGAAGGGGAAATTATGGTCATCCAAGATTACTCGTCAGCAGAAGGAAGCAGTGTATTTAACTAGCCTACATAGGTAGACAACAGGACATGGCAGAAGAAATATTGATGCAGCCTGAAAAATGCATCTCCTGCACTTCTGAATGTATACCTTTTTCTGTCAGTTGGTCATACACATCCACCACTCGTACTTATGAAGCAAGATGTCCTCAGCCACAGATTAAGGCTTGCTCCCTCTGATCCTCTTTTTCCCCAATCTCATCTTTGTACCTTTCAATTTCTAAAGCTAACAACGAACAAAACTCAATCTTTTCAGAGCTGTAGAATGCTTTTCTTGTCCCTGGACCCCATTTCACTTAACATGCAGTTGTGCAGTAGTTGGCTTTTGGTACATCCTTGTTGCTCTGTACCACTTCACATTCTTTAACTGGGCACTGTTAGAGAGTTCCACCCACTTTCTTATACCTCTGTTGTAAACTTTTATATTCCTGCTGAAACATTCCACATCTGTTCTTACTGAATCTGAGCTGCCACATTACTTATCTAGCAAAGTTCTACAGAACCCCTTCCTATATGCTTCCCTCAAGCTCCTAGTATTCTTTGCTTGACGATGACTGCAAACAGGCTGTCCCTGTTCACAATGCCTACAGCAATCTGAAATTAACACAAACACCAGTTCAAATCAATGATCTTTAGGCACATCAGCAGGGAAGACCTCTCTCCATCTGACAGGGTACCTCTCAATGCCATCCTCCATACTGTCCCTCCTTTCTTCTCTCCCTGTTTAACCATTCTTTTAACTTCTAGTACCATGAAATGGGGCAGTGCAAAATGTCATCCTGAATGAGGGAGTCTCTTGGAAAGCTTTTATCCAACTTTTTTTTTTTGCTTTGCTAAGTAGATAGACTAGAAAAAGTGTCTCTTCAGGACGATTTGGGAGCACTGTCTACTCAAGTGACGTATGAAGTCACACGGTAGATAAATGGATGTGGAATTAAACCATGTACCCTGTTACCACAGGGAGTACCTCATTAACAGCATAAATCTGTGACACCGGCCAGACAAGACTGTGACCAACTCACAAATATATGCAGTTAGACAGGAAAGAGCAGACTACAAAACATGTAAATATGCATCATGCAGTTAATGTCCAGAAACCTTTTCCCTTGGAAAGCTTTTTAAATGACCTGTGTTACTGTCAGGTTTGCAGGACTGTAGTTATCAAGACGGACCTTACCCCAGTTCACTTATGCAGGACTGTTGCAGTCTCCCACTCTTTCTCCACAAACCAATAATTTGCTGAATACATGTGCCAGATGCTTATTTTAGAGGACACGTGAAACCCTTGGTTCCTCCTTCATAAAAATGGTGGTGAAGTTTTGTACCTCCTCTTGTTCCCCATCACCACCCCATACACTCACTAACTCAGCCACTTTTGCTCTTCTCAGTTCTTCTACACTACATACACAATATATTTTACTGCCTTGCTTTACCCTCCTTGCCCTCAACTGTACTCTTATTACAAGGTGCCCTTCCCAAGAGTCTCATACTGTTGCCTATCTTCTACCTACCATCTATGCACCTGATTAACCACTTTTTAGCCAAACTGCCTCTTTTACTCCCCTTCAGTCTTTTTCACTGCCATCACGTCTTTTGTAACGCATTCTAGTCAAAAGAATAGTCTCTGGTATTTGCAACTCAAGATACATTCTTGTAGAACATCTTTGTACAGAAAAGCCTGTGCCTTCCAACACAAGGAAAGCCTGTGCCTTCCAACACAAGGAAAGCCTGTGCCTTCCAACACAAGGAAAGCCTGTGCCTTCCAACACAAGGAAAGCCTGTGCCTTCCAACACAAGGAAAGCACAGTAGTTTTTGTTCTGATTTACTGGTACCTCTGCCTGACAGAACAAACATTACATAATATTTGTAACTAACTTGTTTGATTCCATGAGGAGTGAGAAGCTAAGACTATGACCCAAATTATCAGAATTTTATTAGCAGACCAGGCAATGGAATAGCTAAAGTTGGGGTGGGGTGTATAATGGAGTAAGTGACCAGTGAAAGGGACCACAGACAGAACCATGAGCGAAAAGGAGAACCGCCATCAGCAGTGGTCATTCTCCACATCTTGTGATAACTGAGCTGAACAAAGCTCCTGTGTGTAGGTATATGCAAGCATACTTGCATAAGAGTGCCTGTGGCACTTGCAATTTTGTACTTATGTCACTGTTATTCATTAAAACTGAGGTACTTCAGTCTACCCACATTTTAACTTGTGTGTTCAACAGAGATGTCTAAGAATTATGAAGTGATACTATTACTACCAGAAGTTCTATCCAATTAAGTGGGTCCATTTTTGTGTTACTTCAGTTTGATTCAGAAAAATAAGTTATGTACCTACCATAACGTTCTGATTCAGAAAAATAAGTTATGTACCTACCATAACGTTCTATGTTAGTGGTCCATCTTGCCTTCCTTCTGGCTGGATGGATTTGGAGCTGATACTCTGCTCCAACTCTGCCACTTACTATAGCTAGAGAGCTCTTTACTGGCTCGAGGCTACCCCTCATCCCAGAATGCCCAGCGCCAGCTACCCAGATCTCGTTTGAGATAGCTCACACTAGACATAATTATAGAAGATAATCCATTAATAAACCTGGATATACAGTTAATGGTCATGGTTTGGCCGAGAAGCAGCTAATAAAACAAATTAGCCAGTGAAACCATTGAGAAACTCCTCTCAATCCTTGAGGAAGGGAGAAGGAGGGAGGGACGCAAGAAGGAAGGCAAGATGGACAACTAACATGGAATGTTATCGTAGGTACACAACTTCTTTGTTAAGTTGTCCAATCTCGCCTTCGTTCTTGCTGGATGGGACAGCGTCCCTAGCACCTCAATACTAGGTGGCTCATTGGAACAGACTCTTCAGAACGGTGGAATCAAAGGAAGCTCTGCCCCGGGAGACCACATCTACTTTGTAACGAGAAATGAATGTATGAGGATCTGCCCAAGTAGCTGCTGCACAAATTGAATCTATGTGCAATCTAGACTGAAATGCTACCAAAGTAGCTACTGACTTGGTTGAATGACCTTTGGATTTTGTTGGAAGATCTTTTTGTCGCAAGTGGTAGGTATGGACGATGGTGTTAGATAACCATTTTGACAATATTACTTTAGAAACTAGAAGGCCTTGTTTGTAGTTCGCAAATGAAAGGAACTTATCTGATTTTCTCATTTCTTTAGTTCTATGGAGATAGAAACGCAGTTGTCTACACACATCCATTTGGTGTAATTTGAATTCTGCCTTGTTGGAATGATTAGGAAAAAAACAGTGAGTTCAATGGATTGATTCAAATTGTGGTCTGAACAAACTTTAGGTAGAAAAAATGATTAGTTCTCGGAGAAACCCTGTCTTTGTGAAAAACTAGGTATGGAGGGCGAACACAGAGTGCATGAAGTTCTGAAACACATCTGGCAGAAGTAACTAAGAAAAGAGTTTTCCAAGAGAGAAACTTCAAGGAACATGCTGCTGCTGGTTCAAAGGGTGGCAGTATCAAGGAGGGAAGAACCAAATTGAGATCCCAAGGTGGAAGTGGCTCTTTCACGGGGGGTCTAAGTAGAGATGTACCTCTCATGAAGGCCTTACATATTTTGAGACATTATGCCGGAGTTAGAAACTCAAACATGAAAATTTGAAATGGCAGCCAGTTGTACGCTGAAGGTAGCAGCTGCTGCACCATAATGAAACAGTTCTGCTGGGAAATCCAAAATCTCGTGTACAGGAGCTATAAAATGATCTAAATTTCTGGAATCTGCCCAGTAAGAGAATCTTTTCCATTTGCTACCATAGAGTTTCCTTGTATTTGCCTTATGGGAGGAAACAATAAGCTCACGCACTGCTGGGGAAATATTGGGGAGCCTGGTTAGGATTGGAAGTGGAGTAACCAAGCTGTGAGCTTGAGATTGGAGTAGCCCGCCTGATTGCTGAATCAATAGGTCTGGTACTGGGTCCAGAATCCAAGGCTGAGCTAGAAGGTGGGAGTGAAGAACAAAAACCAAATCTGTTGAGGCCAATAGGGGGCAATGAGGATCATTTTGCAACCCAACAATTCTGCTTTCTGAATGACTTTTGGAATTATAGGGAAGGAAGGAAATGCATAAAGGAGTCCCTGAGGCCAATTGTGGACTAGAGCATCTCTGGGTGTCTGACCCGGAGGAAGAACAAGGGAGAAGTAGCTTCTGCATTTGTTACTGAGGGGAGAGGCACAGAGATCGCAGCAAGGCTGTCCCATTTGCAGAAAATAAGATCCTTCCTGTTTCAGAGACCACTCATGTAGCATGAGGATAGCCCTGTTGAGCCTGTCTGCTATTACATTGGATGTCCCAGGGATACGAGTTGCTATCAGAAAACGTTGGGAGGAAATCGCCCATTGCCACAGTCTGAGGGCCTCTCTGCACAAGGGGTAAGACCTGGTTCCGCCCTGCTGATGTAACAAACCACTGACATGGTCTGTCTGTACTGCAATAGTCCCGGCAGGGAGAGAGTCTTGAAGAACTTGCAACACTAGGAGCACTGCTCTCATCTCCAGGACGTTAATGTGCAAGTGGTACTAGTGAGGTTGCCAAGTGCCTTGGACTGTCTTCCTAGATAATGCCCCCCCCCCACCCTATCAGAAAAGCGTCCATGGTCAGTGTGGCAACTGGATGGGGTACCATGAAAGGTCTACCCTGAGAAATTAGTGAGACCATCCACCAGGAAAGGTGTCTTTTGCAAGATACCGTAATTAGCATCATGTGAGACATGAGTAATTCCTGGAAGGACCATTGTGTGAAAAGAAGCCACTGAAGGATTCTCAAGTGAAAGTGTGCCGAGGGGACTAGAAGAATGGCTGCTGCCATGGTCCCTAGAACCTGGAACATATTTGACTTGAAATATTTTGCTCCTCAGGAGAAGTGACACTTGTTTTCAAATAATGGAAACTCTTTCCGGAGGCAATTTTAATCATTTTTCTTGCGTCTAGCTCTGCTCCTATTTATGTAATAGATTGACAGGGCATCAAGGCAGATTTTTTGAAGTTGATTGTGATGCCTAGTTGAGCACAGGATGTGATGGTGTAATCTCGTGCTTCTATAAGTTGCCTGGTGGGAGCAGGGAGGAGCCAGTCGTCCAGATAAGGAAACACCTGGAATCCTTGATGTCTCAGGTGAGCCGCGACTACTGCCATGCAGTTGGTGAACACCCTGGGGCTTGTGGTGAGACCAAAGGGCAGAGCTCTGAATTGGTAATGACTGGCCCTTAGCCGGAAGCGTAGAAATCTCCTGGACAGTATTAATTTTTATAGGATAGTACATGTCCTGAAGATCTATGGAGCACATCCAATTGTCCTGACCCAGAAAGGGGAGAATGGACTGTAGTATTACCATCCAGAACTTTTCTTTTTGGACAGACTTGTTTAACCTGCTGAGATGCAGAATTGGTCTCCAGTCCCGTCTTTTTGGGCACTAAAGAATCTTAGTTTCGGATCCTACTTGGTCTGCGGGGATTTCTTAGATGGCTCTTTTTTCTAGCAGTCTTGAAACTTCTGTGACTGCCGGATCCCTTAGATTGGGTGGAACATCTGGGATGGATTTTTTTTAAACAAAAGGGGGTTGATGAAAGGGAATCTTGTAACCTCTGGATATAATGGCTAGTAATCATTTGTCTTTTGTAATATTTTGCCAGGCGGTTGGGTACAATGAAAGCCTTCCCCAGACTGCCTCCTGAGTTAAGCAGTCACGCATCCCTTCAGGGATGTTGATAGGGTTTGGAAGAGACTGCATCTCTTGTCACCCTGATTTTGCAGACCCCATCTGCCATAAGGGCGGCGTCTGCCATTATTTCCCTCTGCCCCTGGGGGAAAATTCACCACGTGCATCAGGCAAGGGTCCTTGGGATTTTCAAAACCACATCTTTCAACCCTTCTGACCTTTTGGGTATGGTCTGGTAGGAGTGGAAAACGGACTCGCATCAGAGAACGTCTTGCTCTCCTGCTGGCACCTGGTAAGCGCATCTTTCACCTGAGGCCCAACGAGGGGGGAGCCAGCAAAGGGGGTATTGGTGAAGGACGCTCTGAAAGGTTCCGCAAACTGACACAGCTGCAGCCAAGAATGTCTCAAGAGCTACTCCTGTTCCCGCAGCTCTACTCGCTCCATCGGCTGCATATGAAGTAAGCCTCATGAAGAAGTTGACTACTGAATTAAGAGTCGCAAGCTGTGTAACTACCTTGGCTGAAGATCCCTCAGCTGTAGGATCTTGTAGGGTATCTCCAAGCTCTTTTAGGAGATCCCTCTGAAGCCTAGTAAAATGGGAAAGATATCCGGGACCTAAGGGAGAAGGTTGCTGATGAAAACATTTGCTTCCCATATCTGTCCATCGTACGAGAGTCTATTCGGTGGCTGGACAGATGAGGTGGTTTCAGCTAACTCTCTTTGCAGCTGCTGCCACCACCATGGCATCAACTGGGACACCTTTAGTTAACAATTGTTTGTCTTGGGGAGCTGTGATGAATTTATTGGGTCTCCTCGGGACAGGTTCCATGGAATCTGGAGCTGACCAAGCCTTTCGAGACACTACAGACATGAGTGGATCCAAGAGCTGACACCCCCAGGAGGTGGTAGGTCGGGAACCAAATGCATCCAGATATACAGACTCATCCTGTGAGGGGGCTAGAGAAGTCCCGCTACACTTCTGCCAGAGAATCTCAGGGATGTCCGAAAAGGAAACTTTCAGAGGGGGGACCCTGGGGACCCCTCCAATTCATCCATGTCTGTATCTGAGGTGACAGACTCAGGGGAGTGTACATGCTTCCTCTTGCACTTCTTCCGAGAAGCCTGCTCAGAATGCTCTGGGGACGCTTCAGAAGAAGAGGGTTCACCCAATAGGGTGTCCTGGGGCATAGGTTCCCTATGCTTTGGGGCTGGAGGAGGAGCAGAGGTTGTCACAGGCACAGAGGTGGATGGAACCGATAGTGGAGCAGTCTGTGGGGACAGCACTCTCCACATGACCTCAAAGGTGTCATGGTCTCGACACAAGGAGGGCTCCAGCGAGACAGGAATACCACCCTGCACCGAAGGCGATGGCTCCAAGGCCAATGTGGGAGCAGAGGTCAACTGAACAGACACTCAGAAAGGGAGAGCAGGGTCGGACAAGGGTTCGATGCCACTTCCCCCCTCGGAACAGAGAGAGTTTCTGCGCCCAAATACCTTGATGGGAGTAAGAATCGAGGTAATTGGAGCCAACAGAGCCGATGAGGATGTCATCGAAGCCGAAGAAACCACTATCCATGGACTCTGGCTCCGGAGTATAGTTGGAGGAGGAATCAAAATCGAAGCAGATTGAGCCGAAGCCTGTTGAGGTGGGCTCGAAAGCATTTTAGCAAGGGCCTGTGACTTAAGCAACCTACTGACCACTCTCCACATCCTGATCCAATAACCTCGAGGATCAAGAGGAGTGGGAAGATGAGCAATGACTGGACTTGATTTGGAGTAATGGTGATTGTGGCACAGAGCGAATCGGCTCCAAAGAAGGAGACCTAGCTCTTTTGTGGCTCCGAAGTAACAGTTGGAGCAGACGGAGGGGTAATCTTGTCGGTGCCAGCCGGCACAGACACTTGGTTTGTCAAGTTCACAGGTCGGTTCCAAACATGGAGCAGACGGCTTGACTGGTTTCAAAAGGTTTCACTGGCTGAGATGCTTTAGCCGGAGAATCCTGTTTTAATAATCCACGGAGGATAACCTTGTTTTTCTGTTCCTGCATGACCCTTGGACTAAAGGCATGACAAATAGCGCAAGAGTCCTGCAGGTGCAGAGCCCCCAAGCAATAAACACAACTAGTGTGCCCATCTGTCAGAGACATCCTCCGACAGCACGAGTCACACTTTTTGAACCGTGAGGTTTTAACTTCCTTGGACATGCCAAGAAAAAAAGAAGTACCACACACACTACAATAAAAATTATATTGATAAAACCCTTAAAAGGAGAGCCTCTAACTTAAATGGCTGTCCTTAAGGGGGGGGGGGGGGGACTAACTTAAACAAGTTCATGTAAACAAACAAAGCCTAGCGACTAAGGAGCGATGGCCAACACAGCACAAAAAACAGAGCAAAGGACGAGTTAAGGGGTTTAGGACTAAACTTACAAACTACTATAAAACAGTGAAGAAAATACTACTTTAAGTAAATTACTGAATTATAAGAAGAGAAAAAAGTTATACCAAGCCAGAGCCAGTATTGACGCAGCTGAAGCGGCAAATGAGATCTAGGTAGCTGGCGCTGGGCCTTCTGGGATAAGGGGTAGCCTCGAGCCAGTAAAGTGCTCTCGAGCTATAGTAAGTGGCAGAGTCAGAGCAGAGGATTAGCTCCGAACCCATCCAGCAAGAACAAAGGCGAGATTGGACAACTTAACATTAATTTCTTAAAACATTTCACACTCTTTCTGTTCTTTTGTATTTTGAGGTCTATTAGCATCCTCCTTTCTTTTGCGTGATGGCACCACTTTTATAACTTCAAGAAAATTCTATGCCTTACTCATTTTCCATTTGACAGGACATTGTCCTCTGTGAGGTTATGATCTTCCATGAAAACTGCAAACTGAGTCACCAACATTTTGCTGTCATAAGAGTATCAATTTTTTCATTTTAATTTTACAGACTCAATAAAAAGTTAACAGGAAAATGATATACAGTCTGTGTAAAGGAAATGACAGTTTAATCTGCAAGTCTTTCAAAAGAATGGTTTAATTTACAAGCTTTACTAAAAGCAGCATCCCTACCCGTTTCAAGGGAAAACCCAACTGTAAAAAGAATACAAGATTGTTTCAAAATTCACACTCCCAAATCAAGTTTTTTTTCCTCCAGGGAGTAAGCCCCCCCCCCCCCCCCCAAAAAAAAAAATATGCATGGCTGCTGTTCCAGTGTCCACAGACTATAAATGTACGACAGAGTTCACACCAACTTGGTGGAAGTGCATTTACAGGCACTGTGTATTTGTGCCTCACACTGGAGTACACAGACGAGCATTCATCTGCGAGCACATACGCCATTAGCTTCTGAACACAGTAAAAGATAACCCACAGGAATTACTTATTCTCACAAAACTTCCTAGCTGATTAACCAGTTAGTGTTACCTACGCTATTCAGACACATCTCAACTTCATCTTTATATTATAGTAAACAGCAAGATAGAAACGTAAGACTAAGGAATGTTAAAACCAAAATCATCCCAACTCAAGTGCTCTCTCAAAAAGGTAGATCTTAACAGCCCTCCTAAAGTGAGCACAGTAGCAGATTCTATAGATGAGGACCTTGGAAACAGAAGGAATGGAATCCAGAAGTTTCAAGACAAACTTGTGCAACTGCTGAATACAATACCAAAGCCTGGCAGTTAGGCATCACCACTATCTCCTTCAGGTATGAGGGACACGGGACATGTATAGACAGACATACTAACTTCTTATATAGGACCCTGCAACTGGCAGCCAATGTAGTCCATGTAGAACAGGCATAGCATGTAAGCAATGTTATGTACCAGTCAGTAGACTAGCTGCAGAGTTCAGCACCATCTGCAAGTGAACCAACCCGGTATTAGGAAGTCCCACATACAAAACATTGCAATAATTCAATCTCAATGAGACTAAAGGCATTAACAGAAAGCACAGAAAGATTCTGTAGGTGAAAATGGATTTCACTATGGTTGTCACCTAATTCTGAAGTGCAAGTCTAGAGTCACGAATGTCTCCCAGATAATGCACCTTTATTTGCTTTTACCAGGAAAGCAAAACTGAACCCAAGCCCATTTTCATCAGAGGCCTGGTAAGAAAAGCTCAGACATAACAAACTTAAAAAATTAGCTAGAAAGTAGAGACACTTGACAAATTTCTTGACCTGATGCATAAAGAAATTGGGAAACTAAGTGGAGCTGCATGGTCTGCCAAGGCTTCAGTTTTGGCAGTACCAAGTTTCAACTGACTTTGAATTAACTACAAATGTATGGCTTCTAGGTCATTAGCTAGCAAATACACACTTGTCCTAACATTCTGGGAAAGAGGGGGTAGATTTGACATTCAACATTTATTATGTTATACTAGGCCACTTTTCCCTTAACAGATCTAACAAAACCCATGTAGACTAAATAATAAAGGGCCCAAGATAGAACCATGTGGTACTCCGCATTCCTGTTGATAACTGGAGAAAGAATTAGTCTGAGAAGACCTTTTAGGAACACTCAGAGGCATTTTAGGAACAGGCAGAGGCAAGATATCAACCACTAAATGCCACTTCAAGGACCATAAATTATAATTCGTAATCAAAGGATCTGGAGAGAGTCAGCATTCACTTGCCAAAGGGAGATGAAGGACAGTACAGTTTTGTACACTTATCATAAATGTATATGTTAGAGAGTGTATTCACGGTTGCAGTCATTACATTTGTGTTATCTGCTTGCAGTAGCCCTCAGTCGGCCAGATTAACAAAGTCTTGGGTCCTGCGTCGGTCGCTATCCCTTCTTCCATGAAGTCAGGTAGTCAGGGATACAAAACATGCAGCCGATGCCATTACATCAGTTTTTCTTGCCACAGATGTCAGGTGCCCCCCTAATGGGAAGCAATCAAATCTATAAATACAAGGATATACCTCCAACAAAAAAAGCAAATACACCAAAAAGCTTTTAGAGCATAATAAGCGAGAGTAGAGGTATAGCCAAAAGAAGAAAGGGGGCTGGAGGGAGAGTATCCAGGACTGCAACAGTGAATACACCAACATCTACAGTGAATACACTAAAATCTACATTTTTGGGACATGTACACAACTGTACTATGTTCGTGTTTCACTGCTGGTCCTTACATTTGGGTAGATTCCCAAAGCTAAGGTTGGGAAGAGGAATTTAAACAGAATTAGGACCAGCTATAAGGCCCTGCAAGACTGCAGTGGCAAAACCAGCTCTGGATTTAGAGAAAATTGGCAAATGATAATGCTTGGTGAAAGTGTGTACAGAACTCCAGGTAGCAGCTTCTAGGATGTCCTTAGTAGTGACGCCCCCGAGAAAGGCTGTAGAGATAGATGCAGCCCTGGTTGAATGAGGTCTGATGCCCTGTGGGATAGGTTTTCCATGGTGCTTATAGCAGAAATGAATGCAGTGGCCTATCCATTTTGAAATGGTTTGTTTTGAAATAGCTTTCCCCTCTGTCCCTGCTGCAAATGCCACCAGCAGTTGTTCAGATTTCCTTTGAGGTTTAGTCCTGTCAAAGTAGAATCTAAGCGGTCTGTGCACATCTAAAGAGTGCAGTATTCGTTCCCCTTTGTTCTGTGGGTTAGAAAAGAAGGTAGGCAAATGAATGACTGATGAAGAGCCACACTGGATACCACCTTGGGCATGAAGGAGGGATTGGTTCTGAGGGACACACTGTCTGCATGAAAGATGAAAGGTTCCTCTGCCATAAGGGCCTGTAATTCAGATACCCTTCTTGCAGAAGTGATTGCTACAAGGAAAGCTGTTCTCCAGGAAAGAAATTTTAAATCTGCAGTAGCAGCTGGCTCGAAAGGAGGAAAAAAGAGTGAGTTTCTCCAAGACAAAGTTAAGATCCCAGGCTGGAGTTGGAGCTCTCCTGGGTGGCCTTAAATTTTTGGCCCCACTGAGGAACTGCTGGAGCAGTGGGTGAGGGAAGAGGGGAGGGCTCCTGTGCTATAATGAGCTGAAATGGCTGAGGCATGAATTTTGATGGAGGAAAAAGACTAGCACTTACGAAGCATCTCAGTCAAATACTGTAGAATCTGAGGTAAATTGGGCACTGCTGCGTTCATTCCTTCAGATTGGTTCCAGGCACAGGCACATAATCTTTTCCATTTTGCAGCATAAGATTTTCTAGCATTAGGCCTCCTTGCCTCTAAAATCATATCCATTACAGATTTACTGAGGGATGGTAAAGGAGAGATTAGGTAATTAGCCAGGCTGCTAGGTTCAGGGTTTGCATTTGAGGGTGCAGAATCTGGTCAACAAGGAAGGAGTCTGAGGCAGATGCCATGGAGTCAAAGCATGACACACTGCACAAGAGTGGGCACCAGTGTTGGGGAGGCCAGTCTGGTGCAATTAAAATTGTCCTTGGCTTGTCCTGTTTGATCTTTAGTAGTACCTTGGAGAGCACAGGCAGAAGAGGAAAGGCATAAACTGATAGGTGAAGGATAGAGCATCCACTTTCCAAGCTAGTTTGTGGGGAATCCTTGTGAAAAATGTGTCCAGTTGATGGTTCTGGGGGAGGCAAACAGGTCTATATATGGGCTCCCCCATTTGCTTGTCAACATATTGAAAATCCTTTGTTCCAGTTTCCACTCGTGTGGGTCCACGTGGTTTCTGCTTAGTCTGTCTGCCAGTGTATTTAGTTTTCCTGGCAGGAATTGAGCTTGTAGATTCACTTGGTAGCTCAAGGCTGTGTTCCACAATGCCATGGCTAGTCTGCAGAGGGGGTAAGAACGTGTACCCCCCCACACTTGTTTATGCACCACATGACAGTGGTGTTGTCCATCTTTACCATTAGTTGTCCTGGAAGAATGTGGTCCTTGAAGGCTGTCGGAGCATTCTGTACAGCTAACATTTCCTTTTGATTTATATGCAGGTGCATTTGTCTTGGGTTCCATTTGCCCTGAATGCACTTCCCTGCCAGGTGAGCCCTCCATGCATAGTCTGATGAGTCTGTTAAGATTTGGGCGGCAGGGGGTAATGTGAATGGTAGTCCCCTGTTTTGGTGGCAGGCCTCTGCCCACCAAAGGATCTCTAGGCATAGGCAAGGTATGATAGGAATACTTGCTTCTAGATCCTGTGAATGTTGACACCATAGGCTTTTGAGATACCATTGTAGTTTCCTCATATGCAGCCTTGCATATGGAATTAGAAGAATGCAGGAGGCCATAAACCCCAACGCTTGCAGTATTTGCCTTGCAGATGGCTTGGTTTTTGTGGCCACTTGTTTGAAGTAAGTTGTCAAATGGATCAGTTTCTCTGGCATGAGGAAAGCCATCTGGGAAGTTGTATTCAAGCTTGCTCCCAGGAATATAATTTGTTGACAGGGTACCAGGTGGGATTTCTTTTCATTTATGGTGAACCCCAGACAAGTCAGTACCCTTTGAACAAAGGCCAGATGATTCAAAAAGAATGTCCTTGCTTTCTGCCTGAATTAGACAATCATCCAGGTATGGGTATATTTGAATATTTCTTTGCCTGCAAAATGCAATGACTGGAGTTAGGCACTTTGTGAATACCCTGGGCGCAGCAGATAAGCCAAACGGCAGGGCAGAGAACTGATAGTGCATGTAGCCTGCTTTGAAGAGTAGGTATCTTCTGCAAGACTTCCTGATGGGGATGTGCAAGTATGCTTCTTTTTAGTGTTACCAACTATGCATCCTTGCCTAGCATAGGAAGCAGCTGAAGAGTCAGCATTTTGAATTTTGGAATAACCGGAAAGGTGTTTAGAATAGAAAGGTCCAGGATAGGATGCCATGTATTGCCTTTTCTGGGTACCAGGAAAAGTCTGTTAAGAGAGAGTACTTGATTTTAGGCCTCTGCCCACTGACCATTTAAAACCAATTTGTCCTGGGTAATGAGTTCCCAGTTTTTGGCTTGCAGACCAATCTTTCCACCTAAAGGAGCTTTCAGTTGGGAAGTGCTTGGAAGTTTTAAAAAAAGTAATTGAGACAGTTTTCCACAGGGGGGAGTCTTACTATTTCCAGGTTTGGGTGCAGAAACCTCCCACTGCCTAGTCTTGTGGGTCACTTGGGGCTGAAACCTGGGCTTTCGGCTGTGTCTGAGTTTGGCTTGAGAAGACCTGGAAGGGGCTGGAAAGGACCATGTTTTAGAGGGCCAGTGCCTACTACATCTAGGAGGCTGAACTTGTAAGAAATCTTTACCAGTTTGCATATATATGAGCATTATCTTCCATCTTTAAGAACTTCCTCAGCCTTGTTGCCAAACAGGCGGTCCTGATTTAAGGGAGTATCCAACAATTTAGTTTCAACATGATCAAGCAAACCTTGCTCCTTAAGCCAAGCATGCCTTTTGAGCAAAGACCCAGTAACAGCAGCCCTGCAAGAGGCCTCTAATGAATCAAATCCACATTGCAAAGTAGGTTTTCCAACCTGTTCAACAGAATGCATTAAATCCTGTAATTCTTTATTCTCAGCACAGTCAGGAATTAACATTGTTTTCTATTTAAGCAATCCAATAACATGTTGATACTTTAACATATGAAAATGGCAGTTTAAAGCCCTAATGGCCAAGGCTGCAGAAGTGTAAACTTTTACCCCATCCATCTATCCAGTGACATGGAGTCTCTTATCAGAGGGGGTAGGATTTTTAGCAGTAGAAGCGTTAATGTCCTTGGGTCCCTGTGAAATAGTCTCTGGATCCACAATAGGATTTTTAAAAAGTAACTTGTGAGAATCAGGAACCCTGTAATATCAGTCAGGTTTTCTGGGAGCTGGAGGCAAATAATCAGGGGCCAAACTAAATTCTGAAAAGGCATCAAAAATGTCTAGTACAGGAGGTAGAGCTAAAGGCCTATGGTGAGGCAGGAGTAAGAAATCCCCAAGCCTCTTTTTTGAATCAGAAAATCCTGAGGGAATAGAGTCCTCTGCATCAGAATCCTCATAAGTAGATAAGGACAAATCCAGATCAGAATAATCAGAAAAATCAGAATCCTGTTCAGAAGATTCATAAACAACTTCAGTCCTAGGTCTCTTAGAAGGGGGAGGTTGGCTTCCCCTGATTAGAGTTATAAGATCTTCAGCCATTCTAATCATTTGTTTTTTAGGCACAGAGGCCTGAGGATGCGGCCTGGGCATCGGTTTAATATGAAAGTCCATAGGTGTGAATACACCCTCAGAAGCCGGTGCCTGCCCAGCGGCTCCAGACCCATCCAAGGTAGAGACATCTGCAGGTTCCACAGATGAAGCATCTCGTGGCATACTGGACTCTGAATGGGTCTCAGTAGAGGCCTGAGAGTCAGAAATAGCAGGCATCAGGGGCTGCGAAAGCACCTCACTGAGTACCGGCAAACTGGCTACTGGCTTAGCAGTGTCGTCTGCAGCTTTGGACCTCGGCGGCCTCTGTTTTTATCTTTGCGTTTTTTCGGAATCCCGGTAGTCGGATGGCTAACGACATTTCTGGATAATTAAACAGAACCAAAATATTTAGAAGAAAAATACAGACGACGGATAGTGCGCTGATTAAAGCACAAAACCGACAGCAAGGTACGTCGTGGTCAGGGCATAGGCAAGGAATACAGTACGAATGAAAATCTTTGTGAGGTATTTGCTTTCCACAGGTAATACAATTATTAACTTTTACTGACAATCAGTAAGGAGCAAGAAAAAGTTTCCCCAATGGGGTACTTAATGTTAGTTGAAGACTTCGGTTCTGAAACTAGAAAACGAAAACTTTAGGAGTCTGCTGACCAGCACTTGCTAACTGCTTCTGTGTCGGGCACTGCACGGCAAGACTGACTGATGTAATGGCATCGGCTGCATGTTTTATACCCCTGACGACCTGACGTCATGGAAGAAGGGACAGCAACTGACGCAGGACCCAAGACTGTTAATCAGGCCGACTGCGGGCTACTGCAAGCAGATAACCCAAATGTAATGACTGCAATAGTGAAACACGAAGAACATCATGGTTGAAAAAGGTTCAGGACTTAAATGACTGGTAGAGCAAGTTATCTTCAGATCAAGACTGGCAGGACTAATGTGGTAATTCAAGACCAGTGACCCAGAAAGTGGTTAGACCAAGAGATTGGCTCCACCAAGCAGGATGTCATCACATCAGTTGTAAAGAAAGTCCAAAGCATGTCCCAGTTAAGAGTTGCAGAGGTCAGTAACCCAATCAAATCTGAAACCTTTCACAATACAACTAGCAAGAGCCATTGACTTATCATTGACTCAGATGTTAAAATCTTAAATTACCTAACACTAAAAATTGATGACTACCAATACCAGAGTCATGGGGAGGGGATTTCTCAGTAAATTCTTGTGGTAATGCCCTCACGCAACCTAGTGGATGGCTGATGAGAAATCTACAGTTTGCTCCTGCAACTAAGATATGCTTAATGATGATTTGAATCAGACCCAACTAATCATCGCAAGCAGATATTGAATAGGTAAACCAGAATTACAGCAAACAAAACAGTAGCAAAAATTATTTGCAAACAATGCTGAAACACCAAAATAATAATAAAGATGCATATAGCCAGGCAGCCAGACATTGCCATCTTGCATTATCACAATGCTCAGTCAATATTATTGTTAGGAGTCCAAGACTTCTGCAGGCTGTACGGATGACTTCAACATGCAAAGAATGATAGCTTGACTACCAGACAAATACACTGTTCAGAGCATCTCATAAAAACAGCAGGTCTTAAATACCTGAATATCCATACATGTCAAAAGTAATATAGACCTAGACACAAGATGCTCAGTAAAAGAATATTTTGCTAAAGCATTTTATAGTTGTTGGATAAAACTAACATTGAAGTGTATGAAGATTAAGGGAAGATGTACACAGTTCACTTCTAATGCAGGACAGAAACAATACCAGGTTTGATTGCCCAAAAGAGAATCTTTGTTCCTAAACGTTTCAAATCACTGAAAGTACAGTTGCACTATGAACTTGGCATAACTGTAGGTATAACATTCAGTGCTGCAGACATAACTGCTGGATTTCCTGCTCTCAGGAGCCCGATGACTAGCTCAACTGCCAGAGTATTAGCTTTCCCCCTTCCTGACTTCGTCAGACTCCCTTCTTGCTCTCCCACATCAGGATACAGATGGCATAAAGAGAGGCACTGACTGAATTTCAGAGGTTTCTTGTCCTGTCAGCAAAGCAAATGCTCAACACAAGGTGACAAGATCTCATCCCCAGAGAAAACTGACCCAAACAAATCCTCATTTTCTCTATGAATAGACAAATCCAAACTAAGAAATGCGACTGCAAGGGATACAGAGGGAATGTGGGGTTAAAGGAAGAGTGGACATCATAGGATTAAGGTGGATACCCCAAGGAAGAGAGGGAGTGATTGCTACAACAATGAATATATGCAAAAATCTAAATTATGGCAAGCTCTTAACACCAGTTTGTTCATCATATCACGCACAGTTGCCGTCATGACAAATGGGAAGTCTCCTAAAGGTGAAGGACAAAGAGGGTTGCTGGCCCAAAGAATGATATAAAGACTGCAAACCCTGAAGGATGGCCAGAGTAAATCCTATCCTAGCCCTGGATGAAAAATGTTGCAGTGTTTACCTACTTAACACTATGTACGTTCTATAACTGCACCCAAAGTACATTGTATTTGCACACCTTACAATGAATATGGTAGCTGCAGTGGTTCTACTGGAATGGGCCTCAACATGGCCAAAACAGTTTTTCTACAAAAAAAATAGCCAACAGATGTAATGGAGTTAGCCAGCCATTTACCTACAGACTGTTTACAGGCTTCCCCTCCTTGCCCTTTTAAGAGGGAACAGCTGCTGTATCTGTACTGTCTTGTCCATGTAAAATTTCAGTTGCCTATGCACATTTAATGAATATAACCATTACTCCCTCCTGTTCTGACTTTAGAAAAGTTGAAAGGCCAAGCCGAATGAGGTCCGAGGGGACAAAAAACAACCACTGCATGTAAACACTGATGAATGTCCCAATATACAAGGGTCCTAGGGCACACTGTTGGTGCGCTTTAGAGTATGTGTGTATAATATTGGGGGGAGACAATGGTTAAGGTGTTAAACCCACAGACATAAGATAGGTTTGAGGGGAAATTGGCTAGGCTTAAAATGACCCACAAAGGCAACTAGGCTAGTACTTGCCTATGAACCTACAGGATACAAATGGTTTGTTTAGGATTAGTTATATTACTACTTTAGGCATAAATATTTGATTACCCCATCCCTCTGAAAATTCAACAATTGTTCTTTGCACACCAAGAACCCGCAAATCCAAAATCCAACTAGCAGAATCAACAAGACAAAATGGTCAATTTTCAAAGGAAAAAAAATAACCTTGAGGTGTGTGGAAACTGATAGTACTATGTGAGGCTTTCAATGAGCTTCCATACAACACTAATTTTTTTTAGTAGTCTAAGATGCAAACCTGCTTCCAGGATTTGCTCAACTGGCAGGACTATACATAGGGATCCACTGGCAGACAAAGCAACTGATACATGTACCTTCAGGAAAACCAAACCGCCCTGCTCTACAGAAGGGAGAGAGAGAGAGAATGAAACACTGGCATTTTGCTAGGTAGGATATGCATTAGCTTTTCTAGACTTGCTTAACATATGTTCTGAAAACATGCTTTAATTGGATGAGTGCTAGATCTCAGACTGGAGTACAGTAGGGAACCTTCAATTCTGAATTAAGAGGTCAATACACTTGGGAAACAATAGGGTTCGGTTACTGACTAGATAACACGTATAGGACAGCCAAGGTTAGCTTGATCAGAAGGGTGCTATTAACATTTCTGATCTTACCTTGATGTTTTCTAATACCTTGAGGGATAGCACACATGGATAAGGAATCCATTATCCAAGCTCTAGAACTATTCTAGTGCAAAACTTGTTTTTTTCTGTCTAGAGAAGCAACAGTCTAGGTCTGGTGCACCACACGTCTGCATCAAGTGCAAGAACATGTCCCCGTTTAAAACTGCATTAAAGTGAATCTGACTGTCCTGAGCAGCTGCACTGCCCAGGCATTCTCCTAAGATGGAATGCAATTCAGAGTCAAGCCTGACTCCTGGGCTACCTCTCAAACTTGATACCATATAACTGTGGTGTCATCTGTGAGGATGTTTGGTCACCTCCCCGTCATTCAAATCTATCCAAATGCTTTGAAGGATAATAGTTAAAATGCTATATCCCACATACTCTCATTAAAGCGCTGTCAGAGGAGTTCACTGTGATAGTGACTCATCTGGGCTAAATGGAAGTGTAGTCCATAAGTTAAAGTATAGTTTATTTATCCACCTTCTACGTCATACAAGGGGGACTGAACACTAGTGGCTGGCCATGCTGACACCTTCTGTTCCTGAGGTACCACTGCAGCCTACTCATGTGTGGTCTTGCTATAAGGGCAAGCTAATATGCAGGAGGCAATGCACCCAAAAACTCTCAGCAATTCATTGCTGTGATAGTGCCGTGCCCCCCCCCCCCGAGATTGCCTGGAGATACTGGGACAGAGTACTTTGTCCTGAGTAAGAAAGGCTCTCTGTTGATCTGTCTCTATTAACACCTCCCCCTAATGGAAATTAAATTGACAGAGGCATATGGGACTTTTGTATGTTTGAAGACAGGCCTAAACTTCTTGAAACATGCTAGGGTGAACTGTAGAACCTCCTGTTCAAGGGAGCCTAACTAATATCGGTCATGTAAACTGAAGTACATATGGTTACCCCTGGTCCTGCAATAAGCAATTACTGACACCTTGTAAATACCTTGAGTGCAGCAGACAAATCAAAGTGTAAGGAGATAAATCAGTAGTGAGCTCCCCCTCCCTTCAGTCTTTCAATTCTGAACAGATCTGTAAAGATAACATGGTGATCGGCACCTTTAAATTCAGGAGAAGTACACCGGTCTGAGGGTGAAAAATATGGCAGAGTACGGTACTATAACTGTTTTGAATTTCTGACACATTTTGAATGCGTTCAACCTCAACAGGTCTCAAATTAGGTCTCCAAAGTCTTGGCCCTAGAGAAAGTATAATTATACAACAACCCCCCCCCCCATTAATATTCCAAAATGTGCACGCTGATTGGTCAGCGTGCACGTTGCAAATCACACTTATACTAATGGAAAAAGGTCACCCGGACTTTCTCCATTAGTACAAGTCTTTACAGCAACGGAGAACACAAGATCTCCGTTGCTTTTCAGAAACTGTCTTGCTATATTAAAGGAGTTTAACATAGCGAGACAGCTTTAAAAAAAGGCAACAGATATTCTCAGTTGCTTTTTTTTTAAAGCTGTTTCGCTATGTTAAACTCCTTTAACATAGCGAGACACTTTGTAAAAAGCAACAGAGATCTTACTTTCTCAGTTGCTTCCACCCACAGCTCTGATGTACTGCGTAAGCATACGCATGCACAGTACATCAGAACTGCTGCAGACTACCAGACAACTGCGGAAGGGCAGCACAGATGCATTATACAATGCCATTATTTAAGAAAAGTATTTCTTTCCTTAACTAATGTCATTGTATAATAGCAATAACCCACTTCCGGGTGCGGGTAATGCTGTGTTTACCCACTGTTGTCTTTATTTGGCCACCTCGGACCAAACCACACCAACCGTGGGTAAAATCCAGCATTGCCCACACCCAGGCGTGGGTTATTGCTTAAATAAAATCCTGTGCTAGTTTTCTTTTAGCTTCTTCTCTAGCATCTTGAGCTAGGTCATCTTCTAATGGGGCGGGACTGAATGTAGTTGCTCCATTGGAACTGAGGAATTCCTGGGAATTTGGGTCTGCATAGAAGAAATCTGCACCCCTGTTTGGAATGTCAAGAACCCCACAGACCCTGGGTGATAAACAACCAGTTGGGAGTGGGAACTTGAGAAAAAAAGAGGCTGGAGGAGGGAAGATGGGACTGGAAGGTTATGGTGGGAATTTTAAGCAAGGAGAAGGGATGACCTTATTCGAGTCATAGCAGCTCACTCTAGGGTGTCATTGCCCCGAGGGCCCCCAGGATTTAATTCTTGAAAGCTTACTTCCTCAAAATGTCAACGCACTGAATCACAATACTTTACCAACAGCTGTGACATTAGCATCTTACATTTTACTTTTGGTATGCATAACATGATGGTAGTACCGCAATTCGATGAGTTGAGATCAGAGGAAGTTTCAATTATTAAATCCTCAGACTGTCGCATCTCAAACTGACCCTTGATGTTTTCGTTTGATCTTTTAACATACACCCTTTTTCCTGTTTAGGGTAAAAAGAAGCCAGCTTTTGGTACAGTAGATTCAGGTACATTTTCAAAGGGTGAGAAAAAAAAAAAGGTTTACAAACAGCATGATTTCTTTTGCCTTCTGTCTTAAATGCCTCAGTCTGGGGTTTGAAAAGGAGATCCCTGTCTAATGGTGCATTAGGAGCTCCACCTTCACACGGACTGTCAGACTATGGGTTCTCAAGCCAGACAGGTCTCTAAATCACTGACCCAATAGCTTCTGTCCTGCATAATGCATCTAGAGCATCACAGCTACAATTAGTGGTGTGCTTGACAACCTGTGCACAGATGTGGCGCAAAATAAACTTTTTCCCTTTCAGGTCTTTGATCCCTTCTGCCTTACTTAACCATGTGCAATTTTTTTTTCTCCTTCCATACAGTTCCAATGGCATTACAAAAGAATAGTGCTGTCAGTCTGTAAAGTCCATAATTTTCTAGTTTCCATAATCCACTCTTATTTTAAAAGTTTCTATATTCTGAGACTCCATTCACAGATCTCTCTGGACTTGGTCATCACATTTGTCACCTTGATGATCCAAATCTGTGCTGCTGCTATAGGTCTTTTCCGTACTGCAGCACTTAAAAGATAAAGAAAATAAACTTTCAGTACTAAATTATCTGTTTTGTTTCTTTATTAACGATCCTGGTTTAAGTAACAGTGGGGTAAATCTGCATCCCGAGGTAGCTACTATTATAGGTTGTTGTGTCTTTCGGCTTTTCCCAGTTAGGGGTCGCCACAGCGGAACTCCAGTCCGCTAATGCTTGGCAGTTGATTTTTACGTGCCGAGTTGCCAGCCCTGACGCACAACCTCCAACGAAGGTACGCCCATTCACGCACGTCTCCACGCAGAAGACGCTCTAGCTGAGAATCGAACCGGACAGCGTCTTACTGTGAGGCGACAACGCTACCGCAGCACCACCACCAGGTATGCAAGTAAATTAGGTCTGCGTTCATACCTTGTACTGTGCTGATTTCTGCAAAAGCTCCTGGTCTTGTCCATCACAAGTTTAATTTTCTGGTAAATCACAGAGGTTAGA
This sequence comes from Protopterus annectens, assembly GCF_019279795.1. Taxonomy (NCBI): domain Eukaryota; kingdom Metazoa; phylum Chordata; order Ceratodontiformes; family Protopteridae; genus Protopterus; species Protopterus annectens. The sequence continues at coordinate 307,567,289 of NC_056739.1, forward strand.
GTCACTTAATTTAGGTCAGTACACATTCCATTTTTTTTTGGTCCTAAAAATGCACACTGAAGCAGAAGGAATCTAGGTTCTTGATGGTCTCTGGCTCAGAAGCTGACCATTTCAGACCAACAGGATAGCATAAACTCAGAGTAACATCCTCTGCACAATGTGTGGTGGGCATAGCAAAAAAATATAGTACACCTTCTACCTTGCATTTTAAAGGAAAAAATAAGAAACAGTCTACATGTGCATGCCAGGAAACACACGCCAAGTCCTACAGTAGAACTCAAAAATAAAACATTTGCGTGTGTTGCTGTTGTGCACATGATAGTGGCTAAGCACCCAGCTGTACTGGTCATTGGAAATGAGACTCCTGCATGGAGTCAGAGGGTACCCTTTAACTCATTACAGCAGAGTGCACCACCAAGCATTTTTGCAGTTACCTCCTACTGTGCCTCTAAGAATCAAATATTGCTTGTTCATACTTGCATTAATAACTCCAAAACCATGCTACATACAAGGTATCAGAATATTTCATCTTAAAGCACACATTATGGCAAACATGACTATTTATACTTGACCTCTTGTCTAATGCAGCTAAAAAGAAAAATCATTTGTATACTATTTGTATTGTAAGAATTTTCATACTTCTCCAAATATCTCAAACATTTGGGTAACAAACAGAACTGCACAGCCTCATATGAAGGCTCATTGCTGTATGAAGAAAATCCTGCTGGCAGTGCGTCTTGTTTGAATGGTTACAGAGATATCAAGAGCTGTTTATACATTACAAAATTAATAAGCCAAAGAAAAAACACCACCAGCTTCCCAGAGCAGCAGAGTCCAACAAAAATAAAATCAAATAATCCAAGAATACTGATGGACCAAAGAAAGGCACAACTCTCCAGGCTAAAAACTTAGTTTATTGTAGATCATAAGCACTTGCAGCTACAGATAAACACACTGAACCAGAACTAGCTTTTAAGTAGAAAAGTGAAACTGTGTTAAATCACATGATCACAAAATTTAAAGAAATACTGCTAAAATATGTTAAACACATAAAAACATGTACATATAAATGCAACATAAAAACTGTATAAAAATAAATACAAAACTTCCTATGAGCAAGTAAAAATACTGCTTTAGCTGACAAGAAATCAAACGTATAAAATTGCAGATGCAAAGGCAAATACTCATTTGGCTAGTGGTCATGACTTCAGTTTGGGTTTAATGGGCACTAATTCATTCAACCCATGCCCAAAATCTCCACCTCAGCCTAATAATGCACTTAGCTTCCATCTGTTCGGTTTGGTTCCTTACATCTCCACCCCTTACAGTCTCAGACTCTACCAATAACAAGAAATTTGAATGTGTGCCTAGAAACAGTAGCCAGTATATATTTTGACAAACCACTAGTTGTGCTTCCCTTTTGTATAGAACATGCTCCTTTATTCTCTCCCTTAAAGCCCAATCAGTCTTTCCGATATAAAATTTGGAACATTCCTTACAGGGAGCTAAACAAACATGTTCCGTACTGAAAGTACCAAATATATGAAACTCAATCCCTTTTTTGGTATGGATGTGTATTTTGCACTGCTATCAATGTATGAGCACACTACCACAGGGCATCATAACCATTTCTATGCTGCACAAAATCCACACTAGGGTAACAAAGCTGCCTTTTCAATGATTCCATATTTCTAAAGAGGAATCTGGGAGTAGTGTCTATCAGCTTACTAATGTCACGGTCCATTGTTAAAATTCCCCAGTGTCTCAACATTCATAGGAAGAAACAGAAGAATACAGGGGAACCCTAAGTTTATAATCCTCTCTTCTATCCTTCATTGCCTGCTGTGTCTTTCTAGAAAAGTAAGGTTTAGCTGTGTTAGATCTGAGACTGAACCTCACCTATGTTTCTTAAAATAGTGTGCATCATAACCTCTCTCAACCAATTCAGTGTAAAATGTTAAGCTGGTTGTCAAAATTCACTGTCCTGGACATTTAAGCCTAGAAGCTCCAAGTATTTGATTCCTAACAATATTCTGAAAAGTGTCTGTGTCCTGTCTCTAGCTAATAAATGATTAACATGACAAGACCAGAAGGAACAAATCATCCACGGACCTTCTATAAAATACTTGTTTATATTTATCCTTCGATATTGCCATAACCAAATTGGCATAGCTATTAGCACAGGATGTGCCCATAGCTATGCCATTCTTCTGCCAGAAAATTAATTAAAGAACACATTGTTCTCCAATACACACTGTAGTAGAACCTTGACAAGCATATTCTGACTCATCAAACCGTGAATGCAACCTCAAAAAATCTTGTAAAATACTAAAACCCAGGTCATTGTGTATGACCATAAATAAACAGGTGACATCTAAGGTGATCAACAGCAAATTCCTAGTAGCAACAGTAGATTGTTCCAAACAGGTGTATAAATCACTCAGAAAATGCTATACATCTTTCAAAAGATGCGGTATAACACTAAGCAATGGTCCCAGGGATTTTTCTAAATAAATAGATATGGGCATGGTACACCAGTTGTGTCCTGCAACAGGACACATAGGTGGATTCCTTCTATTCTTATGAAACTTGGGTAACCCTTGTATGATAGGAAGTAAAGGATCTTTTAAGAATCAAGTAGCTCCTTCTGTAGTAATCCCTGCTGATACAACTTATTCAGTGTGCATCGAATATTAGTTTTGATCTGTTTAACCTTGCTTTTACTAATAACCAAATAAAATTCATCATTAAGTAAATTGTTCACAGCCTCATTGTACCAAACCAAATCTAAAACTGTCGGCCCACCCTTGTCTGCAGGCCTGATAATTATGTCAAGTTATTCTGAAGTTGCTTCAGAGCTAAATGCTCTTTAGTTAAATTATAATTCCTATACATTCTGTTTATAGATTCTTTTAACTTATAAATATCCTGAATATAGTTTCTCAAACGCATTAATAAGAGAATTCAGAGCAGGCACAAATGTACTATGTTTTTCAAAGCAATTAGACTCAGCATGACTTTCATTATATAGCAGTTTTAAAGTAAGATTTCTAGCAAAAAAGTTCACATCTAAAATAACATCACTATAATCAGAATATCTTGAAGGTATACAAGTCCTTTCTTTAGCACATTGTGCTCACATTAAGTAAGACTAAGTGGATAAGTTCCAGACTAGGCGTTTTTTCTTCATAAACGCCTTCTTGATATTTGGTGTCCCTATAAGAACCTCCTCGCACTTCTGTCTGCCCCGACTTCAAGCGTTTTTGCTTGTTTGGATGGCTCCAATCTTTTATAGACAGAGGGAACAGAGGTCTGTGTGAGCCTCCAGAAACAGAGTTGTTCTGTGCAAATGCATTAACAGTACCTTCTGTCCTATGCACTTGGGGCCAGGAAGAAAACTTTTACTAGCCAGCACAAAGGAGCTTCACTATTCTGCCTGGATGCAGCTGATGTCAACTGAGAATCACTGGCAGAATCCACTACTGTTTTAACTGAAGGAATAATTTCATTAGTCGCAGCTGTTTGAGTAGTTGCCATAGTATCAATAGACTCCGTACTCTCACACACCCACCTTTGATTCACTATAGCATGGCCACGTAAAGACAGCCCTGTTTTAAACTCAAGGCGATCCCTTGTTAATTTGTTTTGTATTTGGTTTTAGCCAGTTTACATTCTTATACAGAAATGGGGTCAGTTCTCAAGCATGTATGTCAACCACCCCTATCTGAATCAAATTAAGCAGCTCTATGTACTGCTGCTCAAGTGCATGCATCAACTGTTCTATTTCTTTATTGGAAGAATTAATAAGGAGCTTAAGATATTCAATACTGCAGTGAATATGAACCTTCTGCCATTCAGTTAACTCCACATTTGAGTCTGCCTGCGCTGGCATCTTTAACACATGCAGGCCTCTCGGAATTGTTTCTTCCTTTACACAGACTTGCAAATTTTTAGGACTGATACTGCAAATGTTTGAGCTTAAAAAGATTTCTCTACAGAGTGCAACTTGCTTTTTAGTTGTAGTACATCTACAGTAGGCACATCTTTTTCCATGACTTCAAGTTGTTCTCAAGCAAAGGATTGCCTTTGTCATGAATATTATAGTCTCTCCAAACCTTTAGGTTCATCATGCTGCAGATTCTACTGTGTATCATCCAATTCAATAACATCATGCCCTTCAGCCATAATATCTGGTAGTATGGTGGAAAAAGTCCAAAAAGAAGCTAAAGAAAAACTACCACCAACTTCCCAGAGCAGCAGAGTCCAACAAAAATAAAAGCGAATAATGATCAATTAAAAATGAATATCCACTGCCTTTATTTTGGCTTACAGAACCCATTTTAAAGCATCAAAATGAATGAATGCCACTAATGTAAACATTTAACCTGAATAGTTTTGCCCCTTACAGTTCTGCAGTAACACTTGCATTACAGTTCATATTCACATCTCTGAAACGGAGATTTTTTTTAGAGGCTCAAGCCATACCCACTGAGTCAAAAGGCATACGCTCAAAAGAGTTGTATTGGACAGAATGAGTTAAGGAATCCAGGGACACCACAGATGGATCAAATAAGAGGCTCTTGTATAATAAATTTGTGGGAATCCTGGATCTGTGGTCAGAATTCATACAGGTGGGGGTAGGCAATCTGGCTTCACTGGTGAACCGACAAATGCATCTTCTAATACTTTTCAAGACTGAAGTACATAGAGTGTATTAGACTCAACAGGTCCATAAACTCCCTACATTTTAAAAGGATGTGCAAGAACACCTTTGCCTCTCATTTGAAGGCTTCCTCCATTCTGTGAAGTGTGCACCTAAATGAGATCCCAGAGTAGAGAAAAAGGATAGTCAGATATTGAAGACCCCAAGTTATGAAGGGAGACACTTTTTTTTTTTTTTTTTTAACATGCCATCTTGTCTTCCTCGGACTTAAATGTGTGAATGCACCTCTTTGGTGTTATCTAATAGCTCTAAAATTTCCAAGGCCAGCTGCTTGGATTTCAGGACTCATGAAATCCTTTGCCCGCTGGAAAAGATTCAATGCAACTCATGTAGTGGCACGGGATGAGGCATCACCAAACTGGGCTACAATAAGATTCCAGGAGTGCATTTTGGACTAGATGTCTTTGGCACTGGCTGCACAATAGTAGCCACCTTAAAGGCCTCAGGTTGCAGTCAGGTGACCAATGCTTTTATTTGGTCTTTGCCAACCAAGAAGAGTAGCCAACATTCTGAACAAGTAGCATCAGGATACTACTGCCCCCCTCTTTGCCAACAATATGGGTGTCCGCTACAAAGGAGCTCAGGGAGGCCCATTGGACTGAAACTGTACTTCAGATTCAGCCCACAAGGATGCATCACAGCAGGCTCCAAAGGCTTTGGCAGTAAAACAGAGTAAGGGAACTTGCATATATGCCTTCTACCTTAAAGTTATTATGTAGGGGAAAAGAATCTGATACTGAAAGGCTGTTATCAGCTTCTCTTTGCCTGTCCTTGGTGGTACATCTCCAAGTGCATACGCTTCAAAGATTGGCTAGTGAAGGTCTTAAAACAATATCATGGCAGAGTGGAACCAAGCATGAAACTTCAATTTGCCCTACACTGCTCCAAAAAGATTCCACATATCAGATTGTGCCATATACCTTAGCGCATAATGTGGACACAGTTGCCCACATCATGCACTAGGAATACGCAAAGCAAAACAGGAATGATAGATGTGCTTTCTGCACTCACTGCAATTATTCACTATCAGAAATCAGGGAAGATTTAATAAAGCCTACACTAAATGTACACAATATGCATTTAAGAACATTCATATCACATGCTTTCTAGTCACTCACAGATTACACCAAGTGTATATGTAGTCTACACTTATGAATCCCTATCAATATTTAAAGCTGCAAGAATTATCAATAGGAAAATTAAAATTAGGAGGAAGAAGGTGTGAGTTGCGTCTGTTGTCTGTTCACTCGGAACAGTGTACACTTAGTGTAGGCTTCATTGAATCTGGCCCATCTATAAAGTACAGCTGTGTACACTTATCAATGTAGATGGAGTGTATTCACTGTTGCAGTCATCACATTTGGGTTATCTGCCTGCAGGTACCCCTCAGCCGGCCTGAATACCAGATTCCTGGATTCCTGTGTCGGATGCTGTCTCTTCTTCCATGACGTCAGGTCGTCAGGGGTACAAAACATGCAGCAGACGCCATTACCTCAGTTTTTCTTGCCCCAGATGTCAGGTGCCCCCACAATGGGAAGCAATTATATGTTATGGTTCCCCTCCATCAAAAAGCAAATACACCAGAAAGCTTAAATACACCAAACAAGAAGGAAAGGTAGAGCCAAGAGAAGTCAGGGGGCTGCAGGGAGGGTAACCAGGACTGCAACAGTGAATACAGTCGAACATCTACATTTATGGTAAGTGTACACAACTGTACTACGTTCTTAGTGTTTCACTGTTGCAGTCATCACATTTGGGTCGATTCCCAAAGCTAAGGAAGGGAGGAGGAAGTTAGAGAGCATTAGGGCCAGCTATTAAGCCCTGCAAGACTGCAGTGGCAAAACCAGCTCTGGATTTAGAAAAAATAGGCATGTGGTAATGCTTGGTGAAGGTATGTACAGCACTCCAGGTAGCAGCTTCTAGGATGTCCCTGGTAGGGATACCTCTGAGAAAGGCTGTAGAGGTACATGGAGCCCTGACAGAATGTGATCTTATCCCCTGTGGGGTAGGTTTTCCATAGTGCTTATAGCAGAAATGAATGCAATTGGCTATCCATTTAGAAATGGTTTGCTTTGAAATGGCCTTCCCCTCTGCCCCTGTGGCAAAGCCAGCTAGCAGATGTTCAGATCCGAGAAGCTTAGTCCTGTCCAAATAAAATTTAAAGTAGTCTGTGCACGTCCAAAGAGTGCAGTTTTCATTCTTTATTTTCGGGAAAAAGGTAGGTAATGAACTGATTAAGGGCCAAACTAGACACCACCTTGGGCATAAAGGAAGGATTGGTCCTGAGGGAAAGCCTGTCTGCATGTAAGACAATGAAGGGCTCCACTGCCATGAGGGCCTGTAATTCAGACACTCGTCTTGCTGAAGTGATGGCTAGAATGAAGGCCATTTTCCAAGACAAGAATTTCAACTCTGCAGTTGCAGCTGGCACAAAAGGAGGGAGAGTGAGCTTTTCCAATACAAAGTAAAGGTCCCAGGCTGGAAGAGGGGCTTTCCTGGGGGGGGGTCTTAAATTTCTGGACCCTCTGAGGAACTGCTTTAGCAAGTGATGAGAGAAGAGGGGTGGTTCAGTATTATAATGTGCTGAAATGGCAGAGGCATGCATTTTAATTGAAGAGAAGAATAGGCCCATGTGGAGCATTTCTGTTAAGTACTGAAGTATAGGAGATAAGCTGGACACCACTGTGCCCATCCCCGGAGTCTAGCTCCAGAACAGTATCTTTTCCACTTTTCAGCCTTGGATTTTCTAGTGCTAGGCCTCCTTGCCTCCAGAATGACATCTAGCACCTGCTTACTAAGGGATGCTATTGAAGAGCTCAAGGAATTAGCCAGGCTGCAAGGTTCAGGGTTTAAAGCTGAGGGTGCAGAATCTGGCCTGCCTGCTGGGACAGCAGGTAAGGGGTCTGAGGCAGGTGCCATGGTTCCAGCAGTGTCATACTGCACAAGCGGGGGTACCAGTGCTGGCGTGGCAGGTCTGTCAGTATTACCCTTGGCTTGTCCTGTTTGATCTTTAGCAGAACCTTCGAGAGGAGAGACAGAGGGGGAAGGCATAAACTGAGAGGCTTTCCCAGGTAAAGGACAGGGCATCCATTTTCCAAGCTTGACTGAGGGAAGTCCTTGTGCAGAATTTGTCCAATTGGTAGTTCTGAGGGGAGGCAAACAAGTCTACCTCTGGAGCCCCCCATTTGTTCAAGAGGGTGAATATTTTTGGTTCCAGTTTCCACTCGTGTGGGTCCATGAGATTTCTGCTTAGGTCGTCTGCCAGAGAATTTAGCCTGCCTGGCAGGAACTGAGCCTGTAGGTGAACTTGGTAGCTCAAGGCTGTGTTCCATAGAGCCATGGCTAGTCTGCAGAGAGGGTATGAGTGGGTTCCCCCCTGCTTGTTTATGTACCACATAACTGTGGTGTTGTCTGTCTTTACCAATAATTGTCCTGGAAGAATGTGGTCTTTGAAGACAGTCAGAGCATTCTGTACAGCTAACATTCTTTTTGGTTGCTATGCAGGTGCATCCGTCTCTGGTTCAATTTGCCCTGAATGCACTGCTCTGCCAAGTGAGCCCCCCATGCACAGTCTGATGCATCTGATAGGGTTTGGGCGGCAGGTGGTAGAGTGAAAAGGGACTCCTTCTTGTGGTAGCAGGCCTCTGCCCACCAAAGGAACTCTGTATTTATACAAGGAATGATAGGAATTGTTGATTCCAGGTCCTGAAAATGTTGACACCATAGGCTTTTTAGATGCCATTGTAGTTTCCTCATATGCAGTCTTGCATATAGAATTAGCAGAATGCAAGAGGCCATGAATCCCAGGGCTTGTAGATAAGCTTGGTCTTTGTGGCCAGCAGTTTCAAGTAGGTTGTCAAACTTGTTTCTCTGGAGTGAGGAAAGCCATCTCGGAAGTTGTGTTCAAGCTTGCTCCCAGGAATACAATCTGTTGGTAGGGTACTAAGTGAGATTTCTTTTCGTTTATGGTGTACCCCAGTGAGGTTGGAAGTTTCTTTAGGAATGCCAGATGTTTTAATATCAAGTCCTGGCTTTCTGTCTGAATCAGACAATTGTCCCAAGTATGGATATATTTGAATATTTCTCTGCCTGCAAAATGCAATGGCTGGAGCTAGACACTTTGTGAATAGCCTGGGCACAGTAGATAAGCCAAAAGGAAGTGCAGAGAACTGACAGTGCATGGAGCCTGCAATGAAGTGTAGGTATTTCCTGCAAGATTCCCTTATTGGAATGTGCAGGTAAGCTTCCTTTAAGTCTAAGGTTGCCAACCAGGCATTTTTGCCTAGTATAGGAAGCAGCTGTTGCAGTGATAGCATTTTGAATTTTGGGATTACAAAAAGGTGTTTAGAATAGAGAGGTCAGGATAGGACGCCAGGAGCGGTCTTTTCTGGGTACCAGGAAAAGTGCTTGAATAAAAACCTTGTTCCCTTTCTTCGGATGGGACAGGTTGAATAGCTCTGATACTTAGAAGAGAGAACCTGCTGTAGAGCCTCTGCTTACTGACTTGGGGGTAGGTCTGGCCAACCGTTTGGGTCTGGTAGGGTGTGGAAGTGGAATCTTTATCCTTGGGAAACTATATTCAGAAACCATTTGTCCTAGGTAATGAGTTCCCAGTTTTTTGCATGCAGGGAAAGCTTTCCTCCTAAGGGAGCAGGCAGTTGAGCAGGGCTTGGAAGGGTTGTCATTGTGCCATTTTCCATAGGGGTGTCTCTTACTACTCCCTGCTTTGGAAGTGGGAGCCCCCCACCGCTTAGACCTGTGCGTAGCCGGAGACTAACCTAGGTGGTCTGCTGTTCCTGGGTTTGGACTGAAGGCCTGGAAGAGGCTAAAAAGGACCAATTCTTTGAAGACCAATGCCTACCAAGTCTGGGAGGCTGTACTTGCAGGAAATCTAACAGTTTGCATAGATTTAGCTTTTTCCTCCATCTTGAGGACTACTACTGCTTTGTTGCCAAACAGGTGGTCTTGGTTTAAGGGAGCATCCAGTAATTTAGCTTTAATATGATATGGCAAGTTTTGCTCCTTAAGCCAAGCATGCCTTCTAGGTATGGACCCAGTGACAGCAGCCCTGCAAGATGCTTCTAGAGTCAAAACCACACTGCGAAGTATGTTGATCAACTTGTTCTTCAGAATGCATTAAATCCTGTTATTCATTGTGTTCAGCACAGTCAGGAATCAACATAATTTCCTCTTTAAGTAGTCCCATAGTATGCTGTTGGTACTTTAACATACTAAACTGGCAATTTAAAGCCCTAATGGCCAAAGCAGCAGAAGTATATACCTTCTTACCCCATCTGTCCAAGGCTCTAGAATCTCTATCAGAAGGGGTAGGGTTTTTGGCAGCAGTAGCCTTAATGCCCTTTGGCCCTTGGGAAATGGTCTCAAGATCCGCAGTAGGATTCTTGAAGAGGAACTTGAGTCTGGTACTCAAATACCAGTCAGGTTTTCTGGGAGCTGGAGGTAAAGTGTCTGGGGAAAGGCTGTATTCCAAGAAAGTATCATCGACAATGTCTAGAACAGGAGGGATAGCTAAAGGCCTGTGTTGAGGGAGGAGTAAAAATTCCCTAAGCCTCTTTTTGGAGTCAGAGTAATCCTGTCTTTCCCAGCAGAAATGCTCCCCAAGAGAGTGTGCAAGGTTTCACCAAAAGAAAAATCTTCTGGAAGGGAAGCAGAAGTAATGGAATCCTCTGCATCAGAATCCTCATAGGTAGAGAAGGGCAAATTATGGTAATCAGAAGAAACAGAAATATCCGATTCCTGATCAGAAGAATCAGAAGGAAAATCAATTCTAGGTCTCAGAGGGGGAAGGCTGGCTTCCCCCAATTAAAGGTAATAAAGGTCTTCAGCCATTCTAAGCATTTGTTTTTTAGGCATATGGGCCTGAGGTTTGGACGTCTGTTTTCTAGGCGTGGGTCGAGTTTTAGGCCTGGAGGAAGAAGATGGCATCTTTTTAAAATGCATGTCTGTAGGCCTGAATACACCCTCAGAAACTGGTGCCTGCAGAGCGGCTCCGGACCCATCCAAGCTAGAGACATCCGCAGGTTCCATAGTCTAAGAAGCATCTCGCGGCATACCAGACTCCGAATGGGTCTCAGTAGAGGCCTGTGAATCTGAGGTAGTGGGTATCAGGGGCTGCGAAAGCATCAGAGTACCAGTGGACTGGCGACTAGCTTAATGGAAGCGTCTGCAGTTTTGGACCTATGCTGTCTGTTCTTACTGTTTTTTGGAATATAGGTAGTCGGATGGCTTACTGAAGCCATTTCTAGGTAGTTATACCAAGTACCAAAATAAATTTGCTGCAAATACAGCCAGACGGCGAATAGTTCGGGGGTTGAACAAGGCAACCGACAGTGAGGGATGTAGTGGTCTGGGCCTAAGCAAGGAATGCAGTACGAATGAAAATCTTTGGGGAATTTGCTTTCTACAGGTAATACAATTGTTAACTTTTACTGACATCGGTTAAGAGCAAGAAAGGATCCCCAATGGGGTACTTAGCTTTCTTTGAAGACTTCAGTTCTGAAACTCAAAAACTGAACTATCAGGAGTCGGCCAACCAGCACTTGCTAACTGTTTCTGCTTCAAGCACCACGCGGCAAGAAAGATTGATGTAATGGCGTCGGATGAATGTTTTATACCCCTGACGACCTCACGTCATGGAAGAGACAGCATGAAGCAGGAATCCAAGACTCTGGTATTCAGGCCTGCTGAGGGCTACCTGCAGGCAGCTAACCCAAATGTGATGACTGCAACAGTGGAACATGAACATCTACCAGTACCACAAGTAATGGGGGCAAAGACAAGGTTTCTACAACACAGTATTATCTGGATCCCTGGAATGACAATGCTCATTGTAAGAGCATATACCCTCTGAACTGTAGCAAGATCTATCGAAGATGCATCAGACACCCCTTTTACACCAAAGTCCCAAAATCCAAGTGAAGGAAATCCAATTCACTGAAACCACGAGGAAGAAAGTTCTGGAAGCTGGGCCAGCTTTTACTCTCCTGAAAACAGGGATATCAATGTCACCACTGCAACAGTGATTATTACAATGAAAAAAAAAGTTATGTACTTCACCATAACATTCCATCTGTGTTGTCCATTTTCACTCTTCCTAAACTGATGGGTTCGGATCCAACTTGGCCATTGCTAAAGTTCAAGACAAGCAAGAACGGTCAAGTTTCTCCCTTACTCACAATGCACCAACCCCAATTATCTCAGCTTTTTGCTGACTCAAGTAAAAAGGTACATTCATATTCAGAAAAAAAGAGGCGGCTATATCTGGTAATTAATATAAAAGGACAGAATGTCCTGTAAGCATTCACTCTTCCAGAAGAATTCAAGGATAGGGGTTGGTGGGAAGAGAGTTGAAGAAGAATGAAAATGTACAACACGGACAAAACATTATGGTGAGTACAGGTAGTCCCTGGGTTAAGGATCAGATTCCTTTTTTTATAGTCCTTCAAGTCAAATATGTATGCAAGTCAAAACACATACCTATGGTTTTTATTAAATATCAGTCAAATGTTTACCTAAATCTAGTAATTTACTTTGCAATGCATATAACGCACTTAAATGCTTCCAAATAAAAAAAAAAATCTTTAACATAACTATATACTAGCTATGCTTACTTCCTATCAACTTAACTCATTACATCAGACTGATGCCTCCAGCTGTGTCTGCAGTTAACACCTACTGACGCTTGTAGGTGTCAAATATTGCTTGTTTGTATTTGCATCAGTAATTCTAAAACCATGCTATGTACAAGATTTTATCTCAATTACACAATGGTAACTTAATATTTGACCTCTGTGCAAGTAAAGAACATACCTGTAGTTTTTATTATATTAATTTAAATATATATAATTTTCACAGTTTTTAAATATCTTAAGTAACAGAAAAAATTCCTAGCTTCATATGAATACCCTCAGCTAGATGAACATGTAGCTCACGTGTGCAATTTGATACTGTAAGTAGTTTATAAATTACAAATGTAATAGCACCTGTGTTTATTGTGACTTACAAAAACTGGTTTAAGACCTAGAACCTAAAGAATACTACCACTGAAATAGTTTGG